>NW_027223722.1:405980-595625 GCF_029378745.1 Bos indicus
CAAGTTTTGAACTACTGTTGTTGAGTGAGACACTCAATTTTCTGGGAAATTCAGAAGACATAAGTTTGGAAAAGTCACGAGGAGCTAGCAAGATAGTTTATAAGTATTTTAAATGTTTGATAGGTCTTTTCTGTATTTACATCATAGTTAAAATTTTCAGCAATAACTGAAAAACTCAGTGTTTCACTAGTTATCAAAAGAGAATTTCTTTCTGTTTCTCATACTCCACTGCCTCCCAGGAGTCCTGTGTATACTTTTAAAGATTTAGCCTGAAGATACATTTGAATGACATTGCATTTAAAATCATTATTATCTTGAAAAATACAAAATGCTTTTTTGGAGATCAAAATGTATTTTATGAACATAGGTGTCTACCAAGATGACACTTTGCATGTCTCTCACATGTCTGAACTCCATCAGTGAAGTGTATCTCTAGCATGATATTTCAGATCATCTTCATTTCTCAGATGTACTTGGAGTGATGAATAACCAGCAAATTAACAGGCAAATAAACATAGCTATTAACATATTTAAGAAATGAAACATACTAAGCTATCAGATTTTACAGGGATAGTTCTGACACCTGTGACTAAGTAAATCAATATATCTTATTGCTTATTTGTTCAATTTTCATGACGGCTTATGACTGTCATCTGTCACACTGTTCAGATATTTTGCATTTATTTGTATAATTATTTATATATATCTGTCTTCTCACTATACTATATATACCTTATTTATTCCTTATTAGTAACTAGCATTCAGCCTGACAAAGATTAGGGGCTAAATAAATATGAGTAAATGAAAGATGGACTTTATTCAACATACAGTCTGACCAGAACAAAATGCTTGTTAATTACCGAGTTCCATTTGCTTGCCAGTAGCCTTCTGCCTGCTGCTACTGCTACTGCTAAGTCGCTTCAGTTGTGTCTGACTCTGTGCAACCCCATAGACGGCAGCGCACCAGGCTCCCCGGTCTCTGAGATTGTCCAGGCAAGAATACTGGAGAGGATTGCCATTTCCTCCTCCAATGCATGAAAGTGAAAAGTGAAAGTGAAGTTGCTCAGTCCTGTCTGACTGGTAGCGACCCCATGGACTGCAGCCCACCAGGCTCCTCCGTCCATGGGATTTTCCAGGCAAGAGTACTGGAGTGGGGTGCCATTGCCTTCTCTGAGCCTTCTGCCTAGGGACACTAAAAAGATTTGAAATGCTGGTTGTTATTATTTTTAGGCATGGCTATTCAGTGATTCTATTATTAAAAGAAAATTAATTTTCTTCTCGTGCAAAAATGAAGTAACTAGCCCATTCTTAGAATGCATTTTGAATTTCCTAGAAGAAAATGCACTTTGAAATGCTCGTTTCTTCTTTCTACAGTTATTTGAAATATGGCAGAGAGGGTTTCTCTTTCAGAGAAGCCTCTTAACCATTCTACTCCAATAATTCTAGTAACCCAGGTCTCTAAAAGAATCTTCTCTGAGAGGCTCATTCCGTGCCACTAACCTGTGAACATCTGCTTTCCAGCAAATATCTGTGTTTTAGAGAACAGTGGAGCTTATCACTGTGATTTGTTTTCCTCCTTATGAAACTGATCAAAAGCATTTTTCATTCAAAATGTTATAAATAATCTTGTCCACCAGGGCTTCCCCTGGTGGTTCAGACAGTAAAGAATCCGCCCGCATTGCAGGAGACCTGGGTTCCATCCCTGGGTTGGGAAGATCCGCTGGAGAAGGGAAAGGCTCCATTGCTCTGACCTGGAGAATTCCATCAACTGTATAGTCCATGGGGTAGCAAAGAGTCGGACACGAGTGCGCGACTTTCACTTTTATATTGTTTTAACACTTTCATGCAAAATTATATCTGAGAGCATTTAACAGTTCTTGAAGACGAGCTCTGTCGCCCTGGCGGGCCGCCCTCCTGTCCCACGCGGCGGGGCAGCGCCGGCCTCAACCCAGGAGAGCGTTCGGGGAGCGCGCGGGCGGCTGGCCCCTGCCGCGCGGGCTGGCGGGCGGCGGCGACGGGCGGCTCCGCGGTGTGGGGACCACACACCGCCCGCCCGCGCCCGGCCCCTTGTCCTCGCGCGGCGAAGGTCCCGCGCGGCGGCGCTGGCGGCGGGACACGGTGGGCCCTGCGCGAATTATAGGCGTTCCTTCTGAGGCTCCATGTTAAGCCTCTCCCGGACGCGCCCTCCCGGCTCCCCGTCCCCGAAAGCCGCACCCCGGGGCCCCAAGGAGCCGCGCTACCGGCCCGCACCCCGCGCTCCCGGCCCCGGGCCTCAGGCTGCGGCATCGCCAGCCCCCAGCCGCCGCCGGGACCGCGCGCCCGCGCCGAGGTCTGGTTCCGGAGCGGGGGCAGCCTCGGAAGGGTGAGGAAAGGGGTGCCGGCGGCGTCCGGGGGCTGCGGTGTCCGTGCCAGGCTCCGGCCGCGGCTGAGTTTGGGAGAGAGCGAGCCTGCGCCCCGGGGGGCGGCGCGGTGGGGACCGGTGCATTTTGGTTACTAATTTTCTCTCAGGTTGAGGAGTCAAGACCTGAAAATTAGATGGTTTTTTGGATTTGAGGATGTGGAAGATCCTATGATTCCTCATGTGAGTTAACTATTTGGACCTTAATGTCCGACGACGAGTCTCTCAGCGTTTAACTTTGTTAATTATGGCTTTCTCTTTATAAATTTAGATTTTTTTTCTCTCTGTAGGCAGATCTGTCAATGTTATTTTTAAAGTTCCTGGCCGGGATGTCATTCTGAGAAAACGCCTGTTCACCCCAGCTGAACATAGATAGTTTCCCATCCTTTCCTCTGGTCTGAGTTTTGATTTGCTTCGCTGCTGGTTCTGACCTTTTGTCCCGCCTGTGAGAGCAGGGCTCCCAGCTCTTCGCGATTTCCATCTCCGGCTCTCTATTGAGATCCCTGCTCTGTTCCTGCTAGGTGGAGGTAGTGTCTGGGCTCTCCAAGCAGTCTCTGTTGACAGACCATGGTGGGAGGGACCCCTCCTTACCGTGGTGGGAGTGGGAGTTCCAGCTCCCCATTTTCTTATTAATAAGGTTTGAGAAATGTTCATTCATCCATAATATCTTTGGCCACCCACCAGGGGATACACCTTCAGTTGGCAAATTTAAAAAAGACATACTCTTTGCTCTCAAGCAGTTAAAAGGGTGTAACATCAGAAGTGGAAATGTGCATTTTTATAAACATTTATAAATGGTTGAAATGTGTACTAAAATTGTATGCATGATTATACTGCAAAACTACAATATGTTCCTTAATGTTTAGTTAAAAATCAGCTGGGGAGCTTATATCACAAAAGAATAAAGGTAAATAAATCTGATAGGGTATAATTTAAAATTATATAATGCAGTGTTGATTTTAGCGTTATTCATTATAGTCTATTCATATTAAAAATTTTCATAAAGTATATATAAGTTTAACACATACTGAAAACCTATAATGATATTAAAAATTCGATTCATTAGTCTATTCATATTAAAAATTTTCATAAAGTATATATAAGTTTAACACATACTGAAAACCTATAATGATATTAAAAATTCGATTCATTATTCAACATTTTATTTTTGGAACACATTAATATAAAATTTGATGATTTAAGAAAATATAATCTTGATAAGGATTATAAAGAACAATTTACTAATAAAATGAAAATAAACATAACAATCAAGGGTCAGAATTAGAAATGATTTTACTGAAGTACAGATATGTTTGTTGAAAAAACATCTTTCCCATTTCTTAGTTTAAACTTGTAAGAAGTAGACACTGTCACTAAAATCCATTAAAATAGTTTAGCTCCTTAGCCAGGATCTGTATTTCACTATATATTAGTTGCTGCTGCTGCTACTGCTGCTAAGTAGCTTCTGTCGCGTCCAACTCTGTGTGACCCCACAGACGGTAGCCCACCAGGCTCCCCCTTCCCTGGGATTCTCCAGGCAAGAACACTGGAGTGGGTTGCCATTTCCTCCTCCAATGCATGAAAGTGAAAAGTGAAAGTGAAGTTGCTCAGTCATGTCTGACTCTTAGCGACCCCATGGACTGCAGCCCACCAGGCTCCCCCATCCATGGGATTTAACAGGCAAGAGTACTGGAGTGGGGTGCCACTGCCTTCTCTGGTTATGATCATGAAAAACACATTTTCTAATTCAATAATTTTAAAGCTATTTGTCTCTTTACCACAAATGTGATGGCTAGTGGAAATTTTGGCTGAAAGTACCAATATGTTGCTCTTAAGTCTGCACTTAAACAAGAGCTGGAAACAGTTCAACCTCGCTTCAATTTATGCCATCTCCCTTCCTTCCCATTCCTATCACAAAGCAGTTTCACAGTCTAAGGGAGGATTAATATTGGTGTAAGTAGATAAATAGTTTGGATATAAGAAATCATGAACTGATGTGGTCCACTTATATATTTCCCCACCTCAAATTATGTTTCATTCAACCCCTGGCTTCAAATACACTGGTTGTTCATGGCCAAGGATTTTGAAGAAACAAAATGTGATGGCTTTAAAGGACTAAGCTTGCAAAGTACAAATAGTAATTTTTCCTCTATAAAAATCTTCAGTTAATTAAGGCCTAGATAAGAGATTGGAGTGAAAAAAAAAAAAAACTCATCATAAGGGAAATTATGTCACATTGTAACCCAAAGAAGATGGAAAACAGGATTAAAAAGTATAGCCATTCAACTTCTTAATCTTAGATTGGGCTTCCCTAGTGGCTCAGACTGTAAAGAATCTGCCTGCAATGTGGGAGACCCATGTTCCATCCCTGGGTTGGATCCCCTGGAAAAAGGAATGGTTACCCACTCCAGTATTCTTCCCTGGAGAAGTCCATGGATGGAGGAGCCTGATGGGCTAAAGTCCATGGGGTTGCAAAGAGTTGGACACCATGGAGTGATTATGAATAAATGTAAAAAGTCTAAGCTGTATTGGACAAGACTAGAGTTCAGTTGCTCAACGGTGTCCAACTCTTTGAGACCCCATGGACTGCAGTGCACAAGGCTTTCCTATCCATCACCAACTCTCAGAGATTGCTCAAACCCATGTCCATCGCCTTGGTGATGCCATCCAACCACCTCATCCTCTGTCCACCCTTTCTGTCTTCAATCTGTCACAGCATCAGGGTATTGTTCAGTGAGTCAGTTCTTCACATGGGGTGGCCAAAGTATTGGAGCTGAAGCTTCAGCATCAGTCCTTCCAATAAATATGCAAGATTCATTTGCTTTAGCATTGAATGGTCTCATCTCCTTGCAGTCCAAGGGACTCTCAAGAGTTTTCTCAAACACCACAGTTCAAAAGCATCAATTCTTTGGCACTCAGCTATCTTTATGGTCCCAATTCTCACATCCATGCATGCCTACTAGAAAAACAATAGCATTGACTAGACTGACGTTTGTCGGCAAACTAATGTCTCTGCCTTTGAATATGCTGTCTAGGTTGAATCATAGCTTTTCTTCCAAGGAACAAGCTTCTTTTAATTTCATGGCTGCAATTACCATCTGCAGTGATTTTGGAGCCCAAGAAAATAGTTTGTCACTGTTTTCATTCCTTTCCCAACTATTTGCCATGAAGTGATGGGACCAGATATGATGATCTTCGTTTTTTGAATGTTACACTTTAAGCCAGCTTTTTTACTCTCTTCTTTCACTTTCATCAAGAGGCTGTTTAGTTCCTTTTCACTTTCTGCCATAAGGGTGATGTCATCTGCATATCTGAGCTTATTGATATCTCTCCTGGCAATCTTGATTCCAGCTTTTGCTTCAGCAAGCTTGGCATTTTGCATGATGTACTCTGCATCAGTTCAGTTCAGTTCACTCGCTCAGTCATATCAGACTCTTTGGGACCCCATGGACTGCAGCATGCCAGGCCTCCCTGTCCATCACCAACTCCCACAGTTTACTCAAACTCAGGTCCATTGAGTCGGTGATGCCATCCAGCCGTCTCATCCTCTGTCGTCCCCTTCTCCTGGCTTCAGTCTTTCCAAGCATCAGGGTCTTTTCAAATGAGTCAGTTCTTTGCATCAGGTGGCCAAAGTTTTGGAGTTTTAGCTTCAGCATCAGTCCTTGCAATTAATATTCAGGACTGATTTCCTTTAGTTATATAAGCAGAGGGACAATAGGCAGCCTTGATGTACTCCTTTCCCAGTATCGAACCAGCCTGTTGTTCAATGTCTGGTTCTAAATGTTGTTTTTCTTGCATACAAATTTCTCTGGAGGCAGGTAAGGTGGTCTGGTCATCCCATGTCTTTTAAGAATTTTCCACAGTTTTTTGTGATCCACAGAGTCAAAGGGTTTGGTGTAGTCAATAAAGCAGAAGTAAATGTTTTTCTGGAACTCTCTTGCTTTTTCTATGATCCAGCAGATGTTGGCAATTTGCTTTCTAGTTCCTCTGCCTTTTCTAAATCCAGCTTGAACATCTGGAAGTTCACAGTTCACGTTCTGTTGAAGCCTTCTTGGAGAATTTTGAGTATTACTTTGCTAGCATGTGAAATGAGTGCAATTGTGTGGTAGTATGAACATTTTTGGCATTGCCTTTCTTTGGGAATTGGAAGGAAAACTGACATTTCCCAGTCCTTTGGCCACTGCTGAGTTTCCAATTTTGCTTATGTATTGAGTGCAGCACTTTCACAGCATCATCTTTTAGCATTTGGAATAGCTCAGCTGGAATCCCATTATCTCCACTAGCTTTGTTCCTAGTGATGCTTCCTAAGGCCCACTTGACTTCACACTCCAAGATGTCTGGCTCTAGGTGAGTGCTCACACCATTGTAGTTATCTGGGTCATGAAGATCTTTTTGTGTAGTTCTTTTGTGTATTCTTGCCACCTCTTCTTAATATCTTCTGCTTCTGTTAGGTCCATACCATTTCTGTCCTTTATTTTGCCCATCTTTGCCTGAAATGATCCCTTGGTATCTCTAATGTTGTTGAAGAGTTCTCTAGTTCTTTCCCATTCTATTATCTCCTCTATTTCTTTGCATTGCTCACTGAGGAATGCTTTCTTATCTCTCCTTTCTATTCCTTGGAACTCTGCATTCAAATGGGCATTGCTTTCCTTTTCTCCTTTGCCTTTTGTTTCTCTTCTTTTCTCAGCTATTTCTAAGGCCTCCTCAGAGGCATTTCTGCATTTTTAAAAATGCCTTTTTTTTTTTTTTGCCTTTTTGCAACCATTTTTCCTTTTGCATTTCTTTTTCACAGGGATGGTCTTGATCACCGCCTCCTGTACAATGTCCCAAACCTCTATCCATATTTCTTCAGTCACTCTCAGATCTGGTCTCTTGAATCTATTTGTCACTTCCACTGTATACTTGTGAGGGATTTGATTTAGGTCATAACTGAATGGCCTAGTGGTTTTCCCTCCCTTCAATTTATGTCTGCATTTTGTGAAAAAAGAGTTCATGAGCTGATCCACATTTAGCTCCTTTTCCTGTTTTTGCTAACAGTATAGAGCTTCTCCATCTTTGGCTGCAAAGACTAAAATCAGTCTGATTTTGGTATTGACGTTCTGGTGATGTCCATATGTAGAGTCATCTCTTGTGTTGTTAGAAGAGGGTGTTTGCTATGACCAGTGCATTCTTTTTGCAAAACTCTGTTACCTTTGCCCTGCTTCATTTTGTACTCCAAGGCTATAATTGCCTGTTACTCTAGGTATCTCTTGACTTCCTACTTTTGCATTCCAGTCTCCAATGATGAAAAGGACCACTTTTTTGGGTGTTAGTTCTAGAAGGTCTTGTAGATCTTCATAGAACTGTTCAATTTCAGCTTTCTCAGCATTACTGATTGGGGCATAGATTTGGATAACTGTGATATTAAGTGGCTTGCCTTGGAAAGGAACAGAGATCATTCTGTCATTTTTGAGATTGCACCTCAGTACTGCATTTTGGACTCTTGTTGACTATGAAGGCTACTCCATTTCTTCTGAGGGATTCTTGCCCACAGTAGTAGATAAATGGTCATCTGAATTAAATTCGCCCATTCCAGTCCATTTTAGTTCACTGATTCCTAAAATGTCGATGTTCACTCTTTCCATTTCCTGTTTGACCACTTCCAATTTACCTTGATTCATGGGACAAATATTCCAGGTTCCTTTGCAATGTTGTTCTTTGCAGTATCTGACTTTACTTCCATCATCAGTCACCTCCACAGCTGGGCTTTTTTTTTTTTTTCTCTTTGACTGTTTCTCTTCATTCTTTCTGGAGTTATTGCTCCACTCATCTCCAGTAGCATATTGTGTACCTACTGTCCTTGGAAGTTCATCTTTCAATGCCATGTCTTTTTGCCTTTCCATATTGTTCATGGGGTTCTCAAGCCAAGAATACTGGTTTGCCATTCCTTTCTCCAGCGAACCACATTTTGTTGAACTCTCCACTATGACCCGTCCATCTTGGGTGGCTCTACATGGCTCATAGTTTCATTGAGTTAGACAAGGCTGTGGTCCATGTGATCAGTTTGGTTAGTTTTCTGTGACTGTGGTTTTCATTCTGTCTGCCCTCTGAGGGATAAGGATAAGAGGCTTGTGGAAGCTTCCCGATGGGAGAGACTGATTTTGGGGGAAACTGGGTCTTTTTCTTACGGGCGGGATCATGTTTAATCAGTCTTTAATCAAATTTTCTCTTGATTTGGGCTTCTTTGTTCTTTCCACGTTGCTTGGCCTGAGGCCAAACTATAGTAAGAGTAATGAAGATAATGGTGATTTCTTTCAAAAGGAGTTGTGCATGCACTGTTGTATTCAGTGCCCCTGACGCTGCAGCAGGCCACTGTCGACCCATGCCTCCACCAGAGATTTTTGGTTACTCACAGGCAAGTCTGGCACAATCTCTTGTGGGGACGCTGTTCTTTTCTTCTGGCTTCTGGTGTGCACAAGATTTCCTTTGTGCCCTGCAAGAGTCTATTTCCCCAGTCCAGTGGAAGTTCTGGAATCAAATCCCACTGGCCTCCAAAGTCAAATTCTCTGGGGTTCTCAGTACCTTTCCCAGACCCCAGGTTGGAAAATCTGATGTGGGTCCTAGAACTTTCTTAACAGTTCTAGAAGACTTAGAGTGTTAATGTATTTGTTAAAATATAAGATTAACCCATATAAAATTTAAATATAATAAAACACATAGCATGTGTCTCTGGGAAGGAAGATGGTAATATTTATGTGTATATAATACTGTGTTCCAGCTTGTAACTCAGCCCACCCAGCATTTCTGTGATGTCTTCAGCATGTAGGTTGAACAGACAGGGTGACCACAGACAGCCGTGTGGTACTCCTTTCTCAGTCTTGAACCAGTCAGTTTCCCACACAGGGTTCTCACTGCTGTTTCTTGAACCACATTCAGGTTTCTCATGAGACAGGTAAGATGGTCTGATATTCCCATCTCTCTAAGCACTTTACACAGTTTGTAATGATCCACACAGTCAAAGGCTTTAGTATAGTTGATGAAAAAGAGATTGATGTTTTTCTGACATCTGATTATAGAGAAAGATGTTTTACTTTCTCTATAATCCAGTGAATGCTGGCAGTTTGATCTCTAGTTCCTCTTCCTTTTCTAAACCCAGCTTGGACATCTGGAAGTTCTTGGTTCACATAATGCTAAAGCCTTGCGTGCAGGATTTTAAGCATGACCTTACTAGCATGGGAGATGAGAGCAACTGTCTGATGGCTGGCACATTCTTTGGTACTATTCCTCTTGGCAATTGTGATGAAGATTGACCTTTTCCAGTCCTGTGGCCACTGCTGGGTCTTTCAGATCTGCTGACATAAGGAATGTAAAACCTTGTTGGCATCATCCTTTAGGGGTTTGAATTGTTCTTCTGGAAGTTCATTACATCTACTAGCTTTGTTAACAGCAGTGCTTCTGAAGGCCCACTTGAACTCCAGAATGTCTGGCTCTAGGTCACTAACCACACCATCATAGTAATCTGGTTCATTAAGATCTTTTTAATACAGTTTTTCCATGTAATTTTTCCATCTTTATCTCTTCAGTGTCTACTAGGTTTTTATCCTTCATTGTGCCCATCTTTGGATATAATGGTCCCTTGATGTTTCCAATTTTCCTGAAGAGATCTCTAGTCTTTCCCCTTTTGTTGTTTCTTTTATTATTAAAACCTGTTCATTGAAGAAGGCCTTCTTGTCTCTGCTAGCTATTCTTTGAAACTCTGCATTTAATTGGATTTACCTTTCCCTCTTTCACTTGCTTTTCACTTCTCCATTCTTCTGATGTTTGTAAAGCCTCCTCAGATCACCACTTTGCCTTCTTGCTTTTCTTTTTCCTTGGGATAGTTTTGTTTTCTGCCTCCAGTACAGTATTACAAACCTCTGTCCATAGTTCTTCAGACACACAGTTAAGTAGATCTAATCCCTTGAATCTATTTATTACCTCTGTTGCGAATTCATACAGGATTTGATTTAAGTCATGCCTGACTGACCTAGTATTTTCCCCAGTTTTCTTTAGTTTAAGCCTGAATTTTTCTATGAACAGCTGATCTTCTGAGCCACAGTCAGCTCCGGCCCTTGTTTGTGCTCACTGTACAGTTTCTCCATCTTCAGCTACAAAGAATGTATCAGTTTGATTTTGGTATTGATCATTTGGTGATATCAATGTGTAAAGTCATCTCTTGTGTTGTTCAAAAAGGGTATTTGCTATGTCTAGTGCATTCTCTTGACAGAATTCAAGAGCCTCTTGATGAGCGTGATAGAGAGGAGTAGACGAGCCAGCTTAAGACTAAGTATTTAAGAAACTAAGATCATCGCATCTGGGCCCATTACTGCACAGCAAATAGAAGGGGAAAAGGTGGAAGTAGTGATAGATTTCCTCTTCCTGTGCTCTAAAATCACTGCAGATTGTGACTGCAGCCATGACATCATAAGATGATTGCTTCTTGGCAGGAAAGCAACGACAAACCTAGATTCTGTGTTGAATAGCAGACATTATTCTGCTGACACAGTCTGTATAGTCCAGGCTATGGTCTTCCCAGTGGTCACGTACAGTTGTGAGAGCTGGACCTTATGGAAGCCAGAACATCAACAAATTGATGCCTTTGAATTGTCGTGCTGGAAGACACCGGAAAGTCCCTTGAACAGCAAGATCAAACCAATCAATCTTATGGGAGATCAACCCTGAGTATTCACTCGAAGAACTGATGCTGAAGCTGAAGCTCCGGTGATTTGGTCATCTAATGCAAACATGACTTGTTGTAAAAGTCCTGGATGCTGCGGAAGATTGTGGGTAGAAGGAGAATAGGGCATCAGAGGATGAGATGCCTGGACAGCATCACGGATGCAATGAACATGAACTTGGGCAAACTCTGGGAGATGGTGAGGGACAGGGAGGCCTGTTGTGTTGCAGCCCATGGGGTTGCAAAGAGTTGGACACAGGTGGAAACAAATTCTATGCTAGTATATATATGTTTGTTTAAACATACATACATTTTCAGACATATTTAGATATATCTATTTACATATATGGAGAAGGCAATGGCACCCCACTCCAGTACTCTTGCCTGGAAAATCCCATGGATGGAGGAGCCTGGTAGGCTGCAGTCCATGGGATCGCTAAGATTCAGACACGACTGAGTGACTTCAATTTCTCTTTTCACTTTCATGCATTGGAGAAGGAAATGGCAACCCACTCCGGTGTTCTTGCCTGGAGAATCTCAGGGACGGAGGAGCCTGGTGGGCTGCCGTCTATGGGGTCACACAGAGTCGGACACGACCGAAGTGACTTAGCATAGCATAGCATTTACATATATATGCTACAGGTCATTCAAATATTGAAGTATTTGAATCTGCCAATCAGAATATTTGTGATTTTAGAATTGTCATTGGGTATTTTATTCTTTTTTTTTTAATTTATTTTTTATTTTATTTTTAAACTTTACAATATTGTATTAGTTTTGCCAAATATCGAAATGGATTCGCCACAGGTATACATGTGTTCCCCATCCTGAACCCTCCTCCCTCCTCCCTCCCCATACCATTCCTCTGGGTCGTCCCAGTGCACCAGCCCCAAGCATCCAGTATCGTGCATTGAACCTGGACTGGCAACTCGTTTCATACATGATATTATACGTGTTTCAATGCCATTCTCCCAAATCTTCCCACCCTCTCCCTCTCCAACAGAGTCCATAAGACTGTTCTATACTTCAGTGTCTCTTTTGCTGTCTTGTACACAGGGTTATTGTTACCATCTTTCTAAATTCCATATATATTTTATTCTAAATATAAAGAACAAGCTCTTTTTTCCTATATTTAAGCCCTAAGAGACTATTTGAAAAATAGCTCAAGCTAATTAGTGATGACCCAAAAGTAGAGGAAAAAATAACTCTTGGACTATGTTGGTTACTGCAGCACCTCTGAAGGGCCCAGAGGCATTCATACAAAATATTTAGGACTGGAATTGTTTTGTTTTTGTTAGATTGTTTTAATGTGCCAGATCCCTTTAACACTTAGTACCTTACACAAATTGCAGTCACTTTTTGAAAGTGAAAAATAATGTTTTATTCTCAAATAACTTCACATCTTTTACTTGGTCTACTGACCATACCAGATAATGGGGGTGGAGGGTTCAATTCATTACTCTTAAGATTCAGAAAGCACTATGCTCAGGCACAGTAAATAAGACCTATGACAAAGATGATGTATATTGTTTTACACTGTTCTTTAATAAAATATACTTTTATTATTGAAAATAGTATACATTACTAAAATATATTTTATCATTTAAAAAGTCTCTAATTATATATAAAAATGAGTATTTTGTTAGCCATAAAACAAATGACATAATGCTATTTGCAGCAACATGGACCTAGAGATTATTATATTAAGTCAGACATATGATGTCATATTAAGTCAAATGTTTGATGTCACTTGTATGCAAAATCTAAAATAATGGTACAAATGAACTTACTTACAGAACAAAAATAGGCTCAGATACTGAAAACAGGCTGATGGTTACCAAAGGGGTTAGCAGGGGCAGGGGGATAAATTAGGAGTTCAGGATTGACAGATACACACTACTCTAAATAAAATAGATAATCACGGACTTCCTGATGGTCCAGTGGTTAAGAATCTGTGCTTCCAATGCAGAGAACATGGTTCAATCTCTGGTCCAGAGAACTAAGATTCCACAGTGCTATGAGGTATAGCCAGAGCAACAATAATGAAAGGCAAGCTCCAGAATGGTGTATGTAGAATTGAAAGGTTGTTGTTGAATCACGCGAAGACACCTGGATTCTTGGCCCCTGGAGGAGAAGAATTCAATCCAGGGCCAGAGACGAGGCTTGATTGCTCAGAGCTTTTGTGTAATAAAGTTTTATTAAAGTATAAAGGAGATAGAGAAAGCTTCTGGCATAGGCATCAGAAGGGGGCAGAAAGAGTACCCGCTTGCTAGTGTTAACAATGAGGTTATATAATCCAAAGAATGTCTGGAGGGTGTAAAGACCTCATCAGACCTACTCCCATAATTTACATTTTAAGATAACACTATCCTCAGGCAAGATACATCCTTGTAAAGACCAGGTCTACTCCCATAATTTTAAGATAACAGAAGGTTGAATCCAAAGACTGTCCTTAGGCAGGATACATTATTGTTATATAATCCTAAGGAATGTGGAGAAAGAAAAAAAGTTTGTCCTTTATTCCTCCTTGAGAATTCCAGACCCCTCTCTCCTTGGGGACCCCTAGACTCCCTATCAACCTGCCTAGGAAATGACTCTCTCAGAATGATATCATTTATTACAAAGGACCTACTGTGTAACATATAATGGAAAAGAATCTGAAAAGGAATATATATATATTCATATATATATATATATCTGAATCACCTTATTGTATACCTGAAACTAACACAATATTGTAAATTATATATCACTTAAATTTTTTTTTTCAAAGAGAAGAAATGTGTAATTTGTCAGCTAAAGCATTCACTTGGAAAATAGAAGTAAAACTGCTAATTTGTTACTAATTCATTTTTGTGCTTTAAGTTACTGTTCTCCTTTTCTCCTCTTTCCTCTTTTTCTTTTCACAGAAAGCAGTACTCACAATAAATCTTACCCAGACTTACAATTAAATAAAAGTATCAGAACATCTGGGTTTGTAATGTTCAAGCCAGGAGGTTAGCAAATTATTACATTCTGGCTTCTCTTTCTTCTTTACTACTGTTTTGAAGGTCAGGATATTACCGGGGGTGAGGGTTGAGAGGCTGAATTTATGATATAGATAAAACTGTTATCTGTTTGCATGGGAAAACTGAGGCAAAGAATGACTAAAACTCCCTCAGCCATAGATATTAGACTTTAAAAGAATTGCACTTAGGTTATTAAAAGATTGATTGCAATCATTTTCTTAAAACTTTGTGCATGCAAGTCTGAAGAGAAAATGGTGTAGTAGTAATGATAACAGTGTGTTGAACAATAGTGTAGATTTGTGCTTTTTAACACATTGCATATGTTTTAGCCCTCACCCTGAAGTCAAATCAATTTGAGTTTTGTAATGGGTGGAGTACAGTTATTAAAAATTTCCTTCTTATCCCCTGCCTTTTAGTATGAATACAAATAGTGGTTTAAAATGACATTCTTATCATCTATATTCTTGTGATCTGTAGAATTTTATTGGAAACAAGGGAGCAATACAACAACTGATTTGAATAACCAACCTGCTTCAGTGTGAAAAAAATTAATGTGAAGTACTGGAGAAGTGGTGTTGAATATATGCTCCGTCTTTTGTAAGTTAACTAATTACACTGTTCAAAACTGTTTACAAACAGTTCAGTTGAGGTCAGTTCAATCTCTCAGTCATGTCTGACTCTGCGACCCCATGAATTGCAGCACGCCAGGCCTCCCTGTCCATCAACTGCCAGAGTTCACCTAAACTCCTGTCCATCGACTCGGTGATGCCATCTAGCAATCTCATCCTCTATCATCCCCTTCTCCTCCTGCCCCCAATCCCTCCCAGCATCAGAATCTTTTCCAATAAGTCAACTCTTTGCATGAGGTGGCCAAAGTATTGGAGTTTCAGCTTTAGCATCAGTCCTTCCAAAGAACACCAAGGACGGATCTCCTTTAGAATGGATTGGTTGGATCTCCTTGCAGTCCAAGGGACTCTCAAGAGTCTTCTCCAATACCACAGTTCAAAAGCCTCAGTTCTTCGGTGCTCAGCATTCTTCACAGTCCAACTTTCACATCCATACATGACCACTGGAAAAACCATAACCTTGACTAGATGGACCTTTGTTGGCAAAGTAACGTCTCTGGTTTTTAATATGCTATCTAGGTTGGTCATAACTTTCCTTCCAAGGAGTAAGCATCTTTTAATTTCATGGCTGCAATCAGCATCTATAGTAATTTTCCAGCCCCCAAAAATAAAGTCTGACACTGTTTCCCCATTTATTTCCCATGAAGGGATGGGACCAGATGCCATGATCTTCGTTTTCTGAATGTTGAGCTTTAAGCCAACTTTTTCACTCTCCACATTCATGTTCATCAAGAGGCTTTTTAGTTCCTCTTCACTTTCTGCCATAAGGGTGGTGTCATCTGCATATCTGAGGTTATTGATATTTCTCCCGTCAATCTTGATTCCAGCTTGTGCTTCTTCCAGCCCTGTGTTTCTCATGATGTACTCTGCATAGAAGTTAAATAAGCAGGGTGACAATATACAGCCTTGACATACTCGGTTTCCTATTTGGAACCAGTCTGTTGTTCCATGTCCAGTTCTAACGGTTGCTTCCTGACCTGCATATAGGTTTCTCAAGAGGCAGGTCAGGTGGTCTGGTATTCCCATCTATTTCAGAATTTTCCACAGTGTGATCCACACAATCAAAGCCTTTGGCATAGTCAGTACAGCAGAAATAGATGTTTTTCTGGAACTCTCTTTCTTTTTCCATGATCCAGCAGATGTTGGCAATTTGATCTGTGCTCCCTCTGCCTTTTCTAACACCAGCTAAAACCTGAGGAAGTTCACACTTCCTGTATTGCTGAAGCCTGGCTTGGAGAATTTTGAGCATTACTTTACTAGTGTGTGAGATGAGTACAATTGTACGGTAGTTTGAGCATTCTTTGGCATTGCTTTTCTTTGAGATTGGAATGAAAACTGAATTTTTCTAGTCCCATGGCCACTGCTGAGTTTTCCAAATTTGCTGGCATATTGAGTGCAGCGCTTTCACAGCATCATCCTCCAGGATTTGAAAGAGCTCAACTGGAATTCCATCATCTCCACTAGCTTTGTTCGTAGTGATGCTTTCTAAGGCCCACTTGACTTCACATTCCAGGATGTCTGGCTCTAGGTAAGTGATTACACCATCGTGATTATCTGGGTCGTGAAGCTCTTTTTTGCACAGTTCTTCTGTTTATTCTTGCCACCTCTTCTTAATATCTTCTGCTTCTGTTAGGTCCATACCATTTCTGTCCTTTATTGTGCCCATCTTTGCATGAAATATTCCTTTGGTATCTCTGATTTGCTTGAAGCAATCTCTCGTCTTTCCCATTCTGTTGCTTTCCTCTATTTCTTTGCATTGATCACTGAGGAAGCCTTTCTTACCTCTTCTTGCTATTCTTTGGAACTCTGCATTAAGAAGAGGTGGCAAGAATACCAGAAGAACTGTACAAAAAAGATATTCATGACCAAGATAATTATGATGGTGTGATTACTCACCTAGAGTCAGACATCCTGGAATGTGAAGTAAAGTGGGCTTTAGAAAGCATCACTACAAACAAAGCTAGTGGAGGTGATGGAATTCCAGTTGAGCTCTTTCAAATTTTGAAAGATGATGCTGTAAAAGTGCTGCACTCAATATGCCAGCAAATTTGGAAAACTCAGCAGTGGCCACAGGACTGGAAAAGGTCAGTTTTCATTCCAATCTCAAAAAAAGGCAATGCCAAAGAATGCTCAAACTACTGCACAATTGTACTCATCTCACACACTAGTAAAGTAATGCTCAAAATTCTCCAAGCCAGTCTTCAGCAATACATGAACCGTGAACTTCCTGATGTTCAAGCTGGTTTTAGAAAAGGCAGAGGAACCACAGACCAAATTGCCAACATCTGCTGGATCATGGAAAAAGAAAGAGAGTTCCAGAAAAACATCTATTTCTGCTGTACTGACTATGCCAAAGGCTTTGACTGTGTGGATCACAATACACTGTGGAAAATTCTGAAATAGATGGGAATACCAGACCACCTGACCTGACTCTTGAGAAACCTATATGCAGGTCAGGAAGCAACCGTTAGAACTGGACATGGAACAACAGACTGGTTCCAAATAGGAAACCGAGTATGTCAAGGCTGTATATTGTCACCCTACTTAATTAACTTATATGCAGAATACAGCATGAGAAATGCAGGGCTGGAAGAAGTACAAGCTGGAATCAAGATTGCTGGGAGAATTATCAATAACTTCAAATATGCAGATGACACCACCCTTATGGCAGAAAGAGGAACTAAAAAGCCTCTTGATGAACATGAATGTGGAGAGTGAAAAAGTTGGCTTAAAGCGCCACATTCAGAAAACGAAGATCATGACATCCGGTCCCATTCCTTCATGGGAGATTGATGGGGAAACAGTGTTAGACTTTATTTGGGCTCCAAAATACCTGCAGATGGTGATTGTAGCCATGAAAGTAAAAGACACTTCTTGGAAGGAAAGTTACAACCAACCTAGATAGCATATTCAAAAGCAGAGACATTACTTTGCCAACAATCCATCTAGTCGAGGCTGTGGTTTTTCCAGAGGTCATCTATGGATGCGAGATTTGGACGGTGAAGAAAGCTGAGCTCTGAAGAATTGATGCCTTTGAACTGTGATGTTATAGAAGACTCTTTAGAGTCCCTTGGACTGCAAGGAGATCTAACCAGTCCATTTCGAAGGAGATCAGTCCTGGGTGTTCTTTGGAAGGACTGATGCTAAAGCTGAAACTCCAATACTTTGGCCACCTAATGGGAAGAGTTGACTCATTGGAAAAAGCCTGATGCTGGGAGAGATTGGGGGCATGAAGAGAAGAGGACAACAGAGGATGAGATGGCATCATCCCTCTCGATGGACATGAGTTTGAGTGAACTCTGGTAGTTGGTGATGGACAGGGAGGGCTGGCATGCTGCATTCATAGGGTCACAAAGAGTTGGACATGACTGAGTGACTGAACTGAGTGAACTAATATTCCTTAGGTTTCAAAGGGCAGATCCAAACAGTTGCTGATAAGAGAAGGGAGGGGATATAAAAACAGAGGAGAAACAATCAAAGGGTGGTACAGCCTTAGGGCAAGATCTGGTTCTTACTCAAGGAAGACACATAACAATATCTTTGAGTTCTTCTATGGAACCGGGAACCCCACCCAGGTGGAAGATGTTAACTTTAGGATGAGCACAAGATTCCTGGAACACCACCCTGTTGCCTTACCCCAAATTTTGCCTTCCTTTGCTGGGGACCAGTGATAACCATCTTGTAAGGTGTACTGTTTGGCCCCTCTTTCTTCTCTGACAGGGTCCGAGAGTTTTAGACTAAATTGCTGTTACTACAAGGATGGAATCCAGTTTCAGATACAGAATACCTCAACCTAGATCAGGTAGAGAGAGACTTTTACTCTGCTAGGCAGAACTACATGCATGAACATCAGGAAGAAGTTACAGAAGACAGATACCTCTGTCCCAGTTCCCAAGAAGTCTCTCAGGGACAGTTGTTTGGGGAAGCTCACTGACTGAAATGACCTACCCTTCCCAGATACCAGAGTAACCATTTGCATGAATTGTTTTATGACAGGAGGTCCTGGTAAGGAACATGGAACTAATAAATGACCACCAACTGGAAGAGTCGGGGAAGGTCAAAAGGAGACACCACATGTCTGACGACCTCCCAGAATCATTCTCACTGGCAGCCATCTTGGCTGAGCAATGCATGCACAACAAGGAAGGACTCTGAGTCAGAATGATTGGTCAGTGACAACCTGGAAATTAATCCCATCACGGTAAATCTCAAGACTGGGAGCCACGTGGCAGAGCAGTTCTCCTGGGTTCCCTTACCCTACTGCTCTCCACCTGGGCACCCCTTCCCAATAAAATCTCTTGCTTTGTCAACACATGTATCTCCTCAGCCAGTTCATTTCTGAGTGTTAGCCAAGAGCCCCATTTGGGCCCTGGAAACAGAAGTCCTTCCTGCAACAGAAGGACTGATGCTGAAGCTGAAGCTCAATACTTTGGCCACCTGATGGAAAGAGCTGACTCATTAAAAATGACCCTTATGACGGGAAAGATTGAAGGCAGGAGAAGAGTACGACAAAGGACAAGATGGTTGGATAGAATCACTAACTTAATGGACATGAGCTTGAGCAAGCTCCAGGAGATGGTGAAGGACAGGAAAGACTGGCGTGCTGCAGTCTGCAGTCCATGGGGTTACACAGAGTTGGACACGGCTGAGTGACTGAACAAAAACAACAAAACACACATAAGCAGAAACACACACACACACCTCTCATAAATATTACCAAATTTATTAGTTTCACTCTATTAGATATATTTTTACTGCAAAATGTATCTAAATGGCTTGTGTCATTGAATACGGTGTCATCGAATACAGTGTAGTGGTAGTTCCAAGAGGTTGTCCTTATACAAATGCAGTAAAAGTGAATGAAAGTGTCAAATTTAGTGTGTGTGTATTTAACTCTTAATTAAAAAAAAAAAGTCAAATGCTTTTGATGTTTAGTCATTAAGTCGTGTCTGACCCTTTTGCAGCCTCATGGACCATAGCCCACCAGGCTTCTCTGTCCATGGGATTTCCTGGGCAAGAATATGAAGTGGGTTGTCATTTCCTTCACTGGGGGATCTTCCCAACCCAGGGGGTCAAACCTGCCTCTCCTGTAATTGGAGGCAAATTCATTACCACTGAGCCACTAAAGGCTTATAGCAACCAAGTAAAAGCCTAATGAAGAAGGCAACTTAAAAATAGTTGAGGAGCTTTGAAGTGTTTTTACTTGCCTTTGTCCTACCTCTCTCCTGGCTCCAAAATGGTCTTGAAATGACAACCAGTATTCCAATATGTCATTCTGGTCCCTGGCTCCAGAGGAAGCAAAGTCGAACTTATTCTCAAATAGATATTTGTATTTGTTTTAGTCTAATGCCTACCTATAGGACTGACAAAAGCACTGGCCTCTGCTTCACCTGATCCAGAACTTCCTCAGGGCAGAAAAGTGGCTACACAGAGGGCATTTCTCAGAAAATGTGGAAGGCAAATGAAGAACCCACTGCTGCATAGAGCAAATGATTACAACTTGAGGAACAATAACAAACTGCTAGAAGCCTGAGAGGAAAATTTGTGAAGAAAGTGTCTTTGAAGAATTATGGCATTGAAAATCTCACATGAGTATTAGGGAATATAGAAATTTATGTGCATGCCCAGAGAAAAATTTTTGTTAAAAACAAACAAACCAAAGAACCTGAGACGACTCTAAACTGTTACCTCAGACTGATCTTTAGGCTCTGCACAAAGAGGAAGGAAAGACTGAGCAAGGTCGGTAACTGGCCAGCTAAGGATAAAGGAGTGTTGCAACAAAGAGCTGGTGTGCAAAGACTAAGAGAATTTTGGGTTCTGTTTTCATTGATAAGCATCCAAAGACATCACACAACATCACCTAACCAAAAGAAGAAAGACTGCAGACCACACATATCAATGAATACATTCTTTACAAACATAGATTAGAAAACTCATTAAAAAACCAACCAAATAAAAGCAGAGAAAGCAACAACAAAAAATTTCAAGGTGGCAGAGGAATCTAATTTCCAGAATTAACAAGTCTAAAATTTTAAATGTTCAGGTTTCAACAAAAAATAATGAAACATGTAAAAAAAAAAAATGTATGCTCCACTCATAAGAAAATTAACCAAAATTGTCTCTGTGGAAGTATAGACATTGGACTTACTAGAAAAAGACTCTACTGTCTTATAGTCAAAGAGGTAAAGGAACTATGGACAAAACTAAAGGACATTATGCAAATAATGCCTCAGGAATGATAGATATCAATAAAGAGAGAAACTATAAAAAAGGAACCAAACAAGAATTCTGGAGTTGAAAAGTATAAAAGGTACAAAATGATTGTATCTCTCTCTCTACAAACACAGTAAAAGTAAACAAAAAAAATCTGAATTGATTTTGCTTAACTCTTGAAAAAAGTCAAAGCTTATAGCAATCAATAAATATCAAATCAAGAAGGCAAGTTAAAAATAGTTGGAGAGCTTTGAACTATTTTTTATATTAAAAAAATCACTAGAGAATTTCAACAAGAGATTTAGGGAAAGCAAAAGTGTATATATATAAGAGAGGTCAATTGCAGATATCCAGTCAGAGGAGCAGAAAGAAAAACTAATGGAGACAAAAAAAAAAAAAAAAAAAAACAGCATAAAAGGCTTGTAAGACATCATCAAACTTACTGATAATGCAGACTAGGAGTCCCAGTGGGAGAGGAACAAGTGACACAGTATGTGATGATACAATGGCTGAAAGCTTCCTAATTTGATGGAAGATACGATTTTACACAAATAGGATATTTAATGAACTCCAAGAAGAATGAATACAACAGTATCCACATTGAGACACATTATAATCAAACTGTCAAAAGACAAAGAGAGCACCCTGAAATCAAAAGGAGAGAGGCTACTTACCACAAACAAGTGGTTGACAACATTAAGTGTCAATTTCTTAGCAAAAATGATGAAGGCCAGAAAGTTGTGGGGTGGCATTCCTAAACTGCTGGATAATAGCAACAAAATAATCCACTGAATCCCATATCTGATTAGCAAAATTTCAAACTCAATAAGAAATTTAAGCAGTTTATAGCATATGGAACTATATTCAATATTTTCCAATAACCCACAATGAAAAATAATCTGAAAAAGAATATACATATATATAGACACATATATGTAAACACACAACTGAAGCCCTTTGCTGTAAACCTGTTTCTAACACAGAACTGTAAGTCAACTAGACTTCAATTTAAAAAAAATCAAGGTAAACAAAAGTTCAAGGAATTTGTTGTTTGTAGACCTGCCCTGCTGCTGCTGCTGCTGCTAAGTCGCTTCAGTCGTGTCTGACTCTGTGCGACCCCATGGACTGCGGCCTACCAGGCTTCTCCGTCCCTGGGATTCTCCAGGCAAGAACACTGGAGTGGGTTGCCATTTCCTTCTCCAAGACCTGCCCTAGAAGAATGCAAAAAAAGGAGTCTTCCTGATGTAAACACAAGGACACCAGACAGCAACTTGAAGCCATACATCAAAATAAAGAAGACTGGTGGAGATAACTACATAACCAAATGCAAACTCAATTATTATAATATTTCTTGTCTAAAATCTCTCTCCTTGTCCCTGTATGATTTAAAGGACCAAGGCATAACATAGATATAAATTTATGTTAATGCATATATAATATATAAATATGTAATTTATGATGACAACAAAACATCAAGCCCTGTCTCCCATCATGATTGTGTTTGGATATAAGGGCTTTGAAGAGAGTAATTAAAAGTGAAATGAGGTCAAAAGCGGGGCCCTAATCTAACAACATTGATGTCCTTGTAAGAAGCAGAATGGACACCAGGAGCACACACAGAGAAAAGGCCATGTGCCAATACAGTAAAAAGGGTCTGCAAGCCAAGGAGAGAGGTCATACCAGAAATTAACTTTGCCAGCACCTTGATCTTGGGTTTCCAGCCCCTAGAATTATGAGAAAATACAGCTGTCTTGTGGCTCAGCTGGTAAAGAATCCGCCTGCAGTGTGTGAGACCTGGGTTGGAACTCTGGGTTGGGAAGATCCCCTGGAGAAGGGAAAGGCTACCCATTCCAGTATTCTGGCCTGAAGAATTCCATGGACTTATGTCTATGGGGTCACAAAGAGTCAGACACGACTGAGCAACTTTTAATTTCACTTTTCACAATTCTCTTGTGTCAGTCAGTCTGTGGTATTTGTTATAGAAGCCTTAGCAGATAAGCACATGCATTCTGTCCTTAGTCCTAGTACGGGTAATATGTTCTTTTCTTTCTTTTTTTTTTTTTCATTTTTATTATTTTTTTTGCCTTTTTTTTATTAATATTTTTATTTTTAAACTTTACATAATTGTATTAGTTTTGCCAAATATCAAAATGAATCCACCACAGGTATACATGTGTTCCCCACCCTGAACCCTCCTCCCTCCTCCCTCCCCATACCATCCCTCTGGGTCATCCCAGTGCACTAGCCCCAAGCATCCAGTATCGTGCATCGAACCTGGACTGGCATCTCATTTCATACATGATATTTTACATGTTTCAATGCCATTCTCCCAAATCTTCCCACCCTCTCCCTCTCCCATAGAGTCCATAAGACTGTTCTATACATCAGTGTCTCTTTTGCTGTCTCGTACACAGGGTTATTGTTACCATCTTTCTAAATTCCATATATATGCGTTAGTATACTGTATTGGTGTTTTTCCTTCTGGCTTACTTCACTCTGTATAATAGGCTCCAGTTTCATCCACCTCATTAGAACTGATTCAAATGTTTTCTTTTTACTGGCTGAGTAATACTCCATTGTGTATATGTACCCTAGCTTTCTTATCCATTCATCTGCTGATGGACATCTAGGTTGCTTCCATGTCCTGGCTATTATAATCTAATATATAACTTCTTTATTAATATAATTAAGAATTATTAAGAGGTTGATTGCCTTATTTAATTAAATGAAATTTTGTATAAAATCTTTTTCATGAAATTTTCAATCTGAATATACAGCTTTAACTTACTGGAATAACATACAGTATTAACATAAAATTTATTCCTTTCTAAAGAAACCATCAATGTAGATCATAATTCTCTTATGGCCATCTGAAACATGCTTACTAATATTTTGTAAGACAATATATATATTCATTCATAAATACCACTTTAGTGCTCAATCGCTTCAGTCATGTCTGACTCTTTGCGACCCTATAGGCTGTAGCCTGCAAGGCTCTTCTGTCCATGGGATTCTCCAATGCTGGAGTGGATTGCCGTGCTGACTTCCAGCAGCTCTTCTGGACACAGGGATCGAACCTGTATCTCCAGCAATTATTTTGAAGTGATCCAGCTTAGAATCAAGACTGCTTAAACTTAGTGAAGACTGTATTTTTCCATGCTCAGTAGCTGTTTTATAAAATGAGAATTGTTATTTGTCATAGAAATAGGATATGCCTTATAAAATTAATTTGAACTTGACTAACTTTTAGAAGCCATTATTTGTTTTTTTTTTAATTTTTGATTTGATGACTATTTACTCTGAATACTGATTCATTAAGTTATTTGTGCTTCATTGGGTTAATTTTATGAAATTCTGGCTCTGCTTGAGTATAATTTGTTTCAAGATTTTCAAATTCATTGAATTGCCACCACAATCTAGTCATATATACACAAATGCATGCACACACACATGCACACATACATTTTAGCTATTCCATTTTAGTTACTATTTTTTTTTACTCTTTTCATCTTTATTTAGATTTATCAGAAACCATTTCATCTTTTTTTAAAGCCATCAGTTCCTGAACTGTTTAATACATTTTACAGATTCAATTTGCTTTGTTTTTGGTGTATTAATTTCCATCTATAAATCAACTACATTTCTTTTAATCATTTGAAGTAAATCATTAGTTAAATTTAAAAAATTATTCTGTTTAATGTTGAACAAACTTGGTCTCTTCATCTCTGAGCATAGTTTTAGGTTTCAATTTTGATTTATTATTCATTCTATATAGTATTATCTAGGTTTTTTTATTACCTTATTATTGTGGTTTATTTTTATAGTTTTATTATTAAATTGTTAGATTTTTAGTTATGTGCACATGTTTGTATATTTGATATGTATTAATGTAACTGAAAAATAATATTAATTGAACAATGTATTTTATCTATCTACTCGCTCAGTTATGTCTGACTCTTTGCGACCCCATGGCCTGTACCCTACCAGGTTCCTCCATCCATGGGATTCTCCAGGCAAGAATACTGGAGTGGGTTGCCATTTGCTTCTCCAGGGGATCTTCCCGACCCAGGGATCAAACCCGGATCTCCCGCACTGCAGGCAGACACTTTACCCTCTGAGCCACCAGGGAAGCCCATGTATTTTATAGGAGCATTCAAGTTTTTTCACTAACCTAAAATATAAAATTACACAAACATATTCATAGATACTGACAACACCCACACATATTTTGTCTCTAATATTATTTGCTATTTTGGTAGCTAAATATTGCAAACAGTTGCCAGGGATCCATTTCTTTTCTGGAGACCATGTTTCAAGACATCACAGTAACAGAGGCTGAAGCAGTCTTAGGGTGGTTAGGGTATCTGGTAGCTAGAATTCTCAGCTTGTAGGCATTATTTCATGAAGTTAATGTGAGTTAAAGGAAAGACTCTTTTTCTACATTATTGCTATGTCTCTTGGCACCAACTATAGGCAAAAAATGTTAGATAGAATGCCTGTATTTTCTATATCCTGGATTTCTTTAAGTACATTTACACTTTCAAAAACTTCTAGAATACAATAAATATCAATGAAATATAACAAAATGTTTTTAAATGTGCCTTTAGACACAACCTAGTACACAAACAGGTATTCCTACCTTAATAGTCAACTCACCCCCAAATCAGCTCGTAATCACATATGACAAGTTGCAAGAACTTAGTCTTTAGCAGCTAGTCACCAGTGAAGATCAAGAATACTGGAGTGGGTAGTTTCCCTTGTGGCTCAGATGGTAAAGATTCCACCTGCAATGCGGGAGACCTGGGTTTGATCTCTGGGTTGGGAAGATTCCCTGGACAAGGGAACAGCTACCCATTCCAGTATTCTGGCCTGGAGAATTCCATGGACAGAGGAGCCTGGCAGACTACAGTCCACGGGGCTGCTAAGAGTCAGACACAACTGAACAACTTTCCCATTGCGTTGAGTCTAATATTCATTGATCAATCTGAACTATGCAAAATGAGCCATCTTGTCAAATCAGAAGAGTCCAGACTTGCAAGCTCAGTTTTGCATACCAGTGACCAAAGGAGAGACCATATAGTAACTCAGTACCATTTAAGATATTTACTACTGTGCCAAAGTTACATATTTTCATGTTATTTGAGATATTTATTACCATATCACAGTTGTGTATTTTCATGTTAAAGAATGATAAGGGTCAAAGAAGTCCTAGGAATGCTCTATGCTGGGCGAAAGTGAAAGTGAAGTCGCTCAGTCATGTCTGACTCTTTGCGACCCCATGGACTGTAGCCTACCAGGCTCCTCAGTCCATGGGATTTTCCAGGCCAGAATGGGCATGGAAAGTGGGTTGTCATTTCTATGCTGGGTAGTAAACTAAAATTAAGACCAACTTGGAAGGAGCCCAAGTCTTTAAACCACCACGTTTTTAAGGCTTATCAACACCAAGGGAAAGACCGGAGTGTGCCAATTTTATGCTCCACAAGTAGAAGACATTCCAATATGTCTCAAAGCAAATTTTGAGAAGAGTTGCACAGAGCTCAAGTTGTAAAACAAAATCTGTCATTAGTGTCATTTAATAATCATGGATTTACTGCAATGAGGAATGATTGCCTATTTAAGCTGCTAGATAGGTTTTCTTACTCTTTGAATATTAATCAGAAAATTTCAACCTTTGCCCTTTCTATTACCTAAGCTACATCCAAGATAACATTAGCTAGTTTTTCTTTACTATGAGAGAGCATGTTATAATAAGTAATCAAGGAAAGCTTAAATGAATACTTGAAATTAGCATCATGCGTTAGAGAGGGGATAAGAATTCTTCCACAGTCTACCATGTATCATCTTACACAGTATCGATTGGTGAGGAATATACATAAAAGCAAGATTTTCAATAGGGTTAATATAGAAAAGGGCTTCCCTTGTGGCTCAGCTGGTAAAGAATCTGCCTGTAAGGCGGGAGACCTGGGTTCCATTCCTGGGTTGGGACGATCTCTTGGAGAAGGGAAAGGTTACTTCCTCCAGTATTCTGGCCTGAAGAATTCCATGGAGTGCATAGTCCACGGGGATGCAAAGAGTTGGACACAACGGAGCAGCTTTCATTTCAAGGTTAAAGTGCTACACTCAATATGCCAAACAAATTTGGAAAATTCAGCTGTGGACACAGGACTGGAAAAGGTCAATTTTCATTCCAATCCCAAAGAAAGGAAATGCCAAAGAATGCTCAGACTACCACAAAATTGCACTCAGCTCACACACTAGTAAAGTAATGCTCAAAATTCTCCTAGCCAGGCTTCAACAGTACGTGAACCGTGAACTTCCAGATGTTCCAAGTGATTTAGAAAAGGCAGAGGAATCAGAGATCAAATTGCCAAAATCCGTTTAATCATTTAAAAACTAAGAGAGTTCCAGAAAAATATCTACTTCTGTTTTATTGACTATGTCAAAGCCTTTGATTCTGGTGGACCATAGCAAAGTCTGCAGAATTCTTAAGGAGATGGGAATACAACAACACCAGACCTGCCTCTTGAGAAATCTGTATGCAGGTCAGGAAGCAACAGTTAGAACTGGACAAGGAACACAGACTGGTTCCAAATCAGGAAACGAGTACGTCAAAAGCTATATATTGTCACCCTGCTTATTTAACTTATATGCAAAGTACATCATGAGAAGCACTGGGCTGGCTGAAGCACAAGCTAGAATCAAGATTGCTGGGAGAAATATCAATAACCTCAGATATGCAGATGACACCACCCTTATGGCAGAAAGCAAAGAATAACTAAAGAGCCTCTTGATGAAAGTGAAAGAGGAGAGTGAAAAAAACTGTTTAAAGCTCAACATTCAGAAAACAAAGATCATGGCATCTGGTCCAATCACTTCATGCCAAACAGATGGGAAAACAATGGAAAGAGTGGCAGATTTTATTTTTGGGGGGGCTCCAAAATCACCACAGATGGTGACTGTAGCCATGAATTTAAGACACTTACTCCTTGGAAGAAAAGTTATGACCAAACTAGACAGCATATTAAAAAGCAGCGACATGTCTTTCTAGTCAAAGCTATGCTTTTTCCAGTAGTTATGAATGGATGCGAGATTTGGACCATAAAGAATGTTGAGCACTGAGGAGTGATGCTTTTGAACTGTGGTGTTGGAGAGGACTCTTGAGGGTCTCTTGGACTGAATGGAGATCGAACCAGTCCATCCTAAAGGAAATCAGCCCTGAATATTCATTGGAAGGACTGATGCTGAAGCTGAATCTCCATTACTTTGGTCACCTGATGGGAAGAACTGACTCACTGAAAAGACCCTGATGCTGGGCAAGACTGCAGGCAGGAGGACAAGGGGATGACAGAGAATGAGTTGGTTGGACGGCATCACCCACTCAATGGACATGAGTTTGAGTAAACTCCGGGAGTGGTGATGGACAGGGAGGCCTGGTGTGCTGCAGTCCATGGGGTCCCAAAGAACTGGACACGACTGAGTGACTGAACTGAAGTGAACTGAACTGAATTGTCAGTCTAAATAATTCAGTTATTTAGAAAATACCCACTTTAGACATTAGGGTGAATTGTTGGGTAATATCTTAGGTTATATCCTCTAAGTATGGAGTTTTCCCAAAAATTAAAAACAGAAATACCATATGATTGAGACATTCCATTTATGGGTATTTTTTCAAAGTGTGTATCAAGAGATGAATGAATAAGCTGTGGTATGCATGGATTATTACTCAGCCAAAAAGAAGAATAAAATCTTGTCATTTGTGAGAACATGGATGGACCTAGAGGGTTTTATGCTAAGGAAAATAAGTCAGACAGAGGGACAAATACAGTATGATGTCACTTGAATGTGGAAACTGAAAATCAAAACCAGTGAACCAAAATAACTGAACAGTAATGTAGTCATTGAAACAGAGAACAAAGAAGTGATTTACAGGGAGGAGAGGGATGTGGTGATGAGAGAGCTGGGTGAGAGAGATTAAGACTTACAAACTTACCTTATAAAATAAATGAGTTTGGGAGACAAATGTACACCATGAGAATACAGTCAATGAGAATAGTCCTTTGGGCAGCTGGAATAAAAGAGCAGGAGAAATATAAGGGAATGACAACTAAAATTTAAAGAGCCTTTTTGGAGAGAAATCCTCTGTGTCAGAAGAAAAGAGAGAAACACACTTAAGCTACAAATGGAGATCAATGATGGATCATGAACTTTTTACCCTGAAAGCAGACTGAGTTCTGAAAAATCCTGACATGCAAGTCTTGAAAGGGTAATATTGACCTCCTATGACTACTGGAATGAGCAGATATGAGAAAACAGAATTCTTAAAGACAATGACAGAAGGATAGATGTTAGAAATAAATTTGCAGTTTCTTAAACAACAAAGACTGAGTTGTGTGAAGGGGGAAATGATCCCAGTGGTAGACACTAAGGTGACTGGCTTAAGACAATTTCTTAAGTTCTACCTCTGTTGAGGGGGTTACTTTATACATATTTGTTTTTACAAAAAGTTATTTTGAAAGTAAATAGATAAAAACATTTAATGAAAAAACTTACTTATAAATATGGAACATATAGATATATACAGAACAAAAAGATAAAACTGTAGATAAAACTAATACTAAATCGACAGAGCAAAACAAATGAAGCTGTACTAAATGAGGACTCTCAGTAGAGAGGCAGTGAGGCCTCCCCTGATCTGGTCCAGATGAGGCTCCTGGTGCTGTGGGGGCTCCATCCCCTTTGGGGTCCAGGATGATGTCCAGGTCCAGGTCTTCAGGGATTCAGAGCAGAGCCTGCAACACCAACACAGGTGATGGAGTCCCTGGAAGATGCAGAGTCAGACAGAGGAGGGCTCCCTGGGGAGGGTGTGCAGGACCCAGAAGACTTCCCAGCATCTAGACTTGGCTTTGGGGCTCAGATCTGCAAGGCACTGGGTCTGTTTGCTGCTCTTTGCTGAGGGTGTTGTCTGTTAGTAAGGAGTGTCTAGAAATGTCCCCCAGGAGCAAGTACACCTGGGCATCTGGCTGGCAAACCTCAACTGATGGGTCCCCTGGACAGTGAGACTCAGGCAAAGGAACAGGGGACTTGGGATTCAGGATTGAAAGTTTGGGTCCCCCCTTCCCTCTAGGCCCTGGGAGAAGCAGGAGGTCAGATGACACAGAGGGTAGGAGAACCTGCCCACCCATCCTACACAGTACAACTGCTCCTGAGACCTGAGCATTGGAAATGGACAATCACCTGGAATCTCTGTTTTCCTGAATAATTATTTCTAAGCCCCAACCAAACTCTCCTGAGGTTTCTGCCTTTAAACTGGTTTTATATTATAAAAAGTACATTTTAACTGTTTAGCATATCGCAACATTGAAATTTGAGAGAAAACATTTCTTTTCAAACTATAATAAAACAAGATATGTTATTAATGACAGACTTGGGAACAAAATAAAAGGAACATGAGTAACTTGAATCCTGCCACTCATCCCAAGTGTGCGGCTCAGTCGCCTGAGTCATGTCTGAGTCTGCACAACCCTATGGATGATAGCTCACCAGGTTCCTCAGTCACTGGGATTCTTCACACAAGAACACTGGAGTGGGTTGCCATCTACTTCTCCAGTGGATCTTCCATACCCAGGGATCAAACCCTTTTCTTGTGTCTCCTGCATTGGCAGGAGGGTTCTTTACCACTAGCACCACCATCCCAAGTGCACAAAGGACTAAATTGCTTTCTGATGTGTCTTCAGTTGGATACATACACAGAAAAATCTACAGAACCTCCAAATTCAGGTTGAGAGATGCTGCCCTGAGGTGACCTAGGACCCCAGGGTTCCAGATCCTGAGAAACCCCAGACTTGGGCACCCCCAGGCTGGCTGGGACCCTCAGGACCAGGGAGCACCCACAGGGATGCAGAGCTGCCAGGTGATGCCCTGCCTGCATGACCTCTGGGCACCTGTGTCTCCTTCACTCTGTTCCCAGAGCCCAGGACTGGGGAGGGCAGGGCCGCCCCAACCTCTCTCTGCAGCTGGTAATGGACTAGGGATTCCCCCTGCTGCCTTTAGCAGGGTTGGGAGGGCAGAGCTGGATCCTGCAGAGGGAGATGAGGAAACCCCCACGGGGAGATCTTTAAAGAGAGCACTCTGGAACAGCAGCTCCTGGACTCCTGCACACGGTGGCCCCACAGTGCCCCCCAGCTTCCCTGCAAATGTAAGAGCTGCCAGAGAAGCCAGTCCTGCAACCTTGGGGGCATCTCTGGATGGGACCTGTGCCCTGGGGAGACATGCTCAGGGCATCCTCCACTCCTCTGCACACAGTGTTACCACCCTCTTGTCTCTACGTTTGTGGTAACCCTCAGAAGCAGACCCCATGGTTTCTGCTGGTGATTCTGAAGCACCAACAAGTGAATGGGGTCATGACAGAGACACAGGCCCTCGTCTGCCTCACCTTTCACCCCAGGTCCCACGTTCACTCTTGCTCTTCCAGGTTTTCCTCATCATCGCTGCTGACTTCTCCTGAAGCAGTCTTCAAAAAAATGACCAGATATCTTTTTGGTATCTGGAAGGAAGAGATCAGTCAAGCAGGTCCAATCCCTCCCAGGGTAGGAAAGCAACCATATGGGGTAGCTCAGGGCAGTGCAGACTTCACCGGGGCCCTTCAGCTGTGTGGGTCCAGACCTGCTGACTCCAGCCTCAACTCCTGCTCAGGCCACTCATGGTGACAAAGCCAGGTTCAAGGGTGCAGACATGAGGACAGGAGTAGGGAAATGCTCAGAAAATGGGGGAATAGGGCTGAAGATAGATTCATAGATTTTATATAAGCTCCTAGGCCCCCAAGTGCCTATAAGACACCAGGTCCTGCAGAAGGCTAATCAGAAAAAGAGGGAAAGAGGAGAAAGGGAAGGGCTGCAAAGAAGAGTCTATTGATCAGGATAAGAGAGAACATTTTTAAAAGATATGAAAGAAGAAATAAATGACCTCTATAGTCTTGCTCTCCTCCAAATCCTCAATATGCACCATGCAGTTTCTTGGTGTCTGAGGGCAGCACTCATCTGGAGTGGCTGTGGGAAAGCAAAGGGGAGATTTAGAGTCAGGATGTGACCAGGGGACCCTGTGCTCCTCACAACCTGGCCTTGGGACCCCTGGTGCCCTTGTCTCCAGGGACCTCCCAGGGCCTCAGTGTTTCACTTCTGCAATGAAAAAGTGGGTCTTTGACATCCAACATCCTGTTGCCACCCTCAGCTTGTCTACGAGTGACGAGGAATGACGCCATTTCCACGTGTTCCTCCTCCAGGTGGTCACTGTCTCCATGCATCTCTGCCCATGACCTTCCTTGCCTCCTTCTCCCGCTGTTTCCCCTCTACTTCCTTCATCATTTCTCTCCTCTAGTCACTGTTCTTTTCCTTCCTCCTTGAGTCTCCACCAACCCTAGAGTTCTCCAACATGGAAACATTAGAAGAAGGACCATGTGTGTATGGCCACAGTCTCTAATGAGTCCATTATTTAATTAAACAATCCATCACTCTCAGGAAGGGCCTGACATGGACATGAGAATCTTCTGAGTCCTAGGGGAGGGGAGGACAAAAAGTTCACATAACAGAGACTATCCTGTTGCCTGACGTGGCCTCAGTAGCCTGGGAGATACTTCATGCTCTCAGCAACACCTTAAGTTTCCCAGACCCTAAGAGAGGATAGAGGCAAACACTTTCCATTTCATTTAGCCAGAAATGGAAAAAAGAAATCCAAAAATATATATGGAACCTCTAAGGACTCCAAACAGACACAATAATCTGGAGAACTAATTTCAAATTTTCTCACCTCCTGATTTCAAAATACAGTACAAAGATATAGGGATCAAAGCTGTATGATAGTGACATAGGAACACATGCATAGCCCTAAAGACCAGAATAAAGAGCCCCAAGTAAACTCATGGATATAGGGTCAAATGAAATTCACCAAGTTTCTAAGACAAGAAAAGAGTGAAAGCATAGTCTCTTCAACAGTCAGTAGGATGAAAAGATAACCTACAGAAAATTACAAACAATATATCAGAAAGGGAGATCATACTCAAAGTATATAAGAAAATACCACAACTCAAATGTAAAACAAGTAAAAACATGAAAGGTAAATAAATGAGTTGAGGAGTGTGCAAAGATTGTGATCAAAACCACCGAGAGCTTCTCTCTGGAGGGAGTACTGGGTTCTAAGATGAGTAGCCACCCTGAGTCCTGCTGCTCTGAGTCTCTGACCTAGGTCTGGTCAGTCCCAGAAGACCAGGTCAGTAGGGCTCCTAGAACATGTGTAAAGAAAGCCAGCAGCCCCTTCACAGTCTCTAGAATCTGCAGCCATGCTGGTCTCTAGGGACACATGGGCTGCTCTCACGTGGAAGCACCTTCAGCACAGCATCCTTGGGGAGGTGTGGTTCTGAGAGGAACTCCAGCAGACTCAGCCCAGGCAGGGACTCAAGAGCACGTGTGTTCTGACTCATTCAACCCTGAGAGCACCCTTTACATGAGGAATAAACAGTGAGGACAAACATGAGGGCAGGCCACACGTCCTGAAAATGCACAGGGAGAGAGTTCATATCTCACTCACAACCTGACACTCACTGCCAGAACTTGGTCTCCAGTGTCAAGTGACTATGAGACTTTTGTGCCACTAGGATATGGCCATCATAGGAGAATTTAAACATGAAGCCAAAGTCCTTCGTGTATACTACACTGCAGGTAATAACCAGAAGCCAAGGTTTCATATTTGGCAGGTGAAAGGGCAAGGAACAAGGAGTCTTGTGAGAAAGGATATTTCTAAATGGAAAAGCAAGAAGAAATGACTATAAGCACAACAGAATAAACTACATGGACACATAGCTCTATTATATTGTTAAAATACGAAAAGAACAAACTACAACTCTAGACATATTTCCTTCTTCTTCCTTGGTTTATATTCATCTCTGAAGAAGCAGGTGTAACTCAAATGGTCCAGGAACCCTCTCCCTCTAAATCCCACCTGAGAGTTGTTCCCTACCTGCATTTTCTTCCACATCATTGCTGCTAACGTTTTCCACAAAACAGTCTGTAGAAAGATAACCATGAGCAATAATACAGTTATTACACAAGTTGAGCTACCCATTTCTCCTCCTCCACTTGGCTCACACAGCATCCCCCCGGTCTTCCTTCCAGGCTTAGACCTTCCCTGTGCTTTGTGGAGTCAGAGCCCTTCAACAAGACGGTGATCACATTTGAACATATTCACATGAGAAAGAGGCTGAGAAAATTACCTTTTAACCTTCTACTTCTACAGGCCCAATAGAGCTCTTATATTCAAGCTTACGAAGCTGAAATGCCAATGCTTATGGACATTTTTGAAATATGGCTAGTGTGACCAAGCTATGTGTGCTTTTTGTGATTGTTTCAATATAACAAGTTAAGTATTGTTGAAATATGTTAATTATAGATAGGCAGCTCTAGCTAATGGCTACTACACTGGAAAGTTCAGCTCTAAGGGCTCCACAGACAAGAAAAAGGCAACTAATTGCCTGTTCTGTTTTTCATTTATTCCAGATGATATGATGGCCTGATAAAATCATTCATATGCAGGTAAATCTGGGGCTCTTGAACCCAGTCCAGGCACTGGGAGAGTGCTTGTGAACATCCCAATAGTGCTGGAGTGGGTAGCTGTTCCCATTTCCAGGGCATCTTCCCAGTGCAGGAATTGAACTCGGGTCTCCTACATTTCAGGTGGATTCTTTACCAGCTGAGCCACAAGTGAAGCTCGAGAATACTGGAGTGGGTAGACTATCCCTTCTCTAGCAGATCGCCCTGACTCAGGAATCGAAACAGGATCTCCTGCGTTGCAGGCAGATTCTTCAACAATTGAGCTACCAGTGAAGCCCTAGTAAGGTGAACACTCAGATTCAAAGAAAATTCTCAGGAGGGAGCTCATTTGTGGGTAGAGGTAAAGGGCATGGCCCAGCATTCGTGTACTACAAGTAACCAGAAAGTAGGTATGGAGGGAAGGGAGGAATATTCACTCTCTTCATGAGCCCATCTTTCCCATCCCTGATTCTAGAGGACCCAAGGAAGGCAGTGGAAAGGGCTTATTAGGAAGTGAAAGTTTTGTGCACTGGAAACCATAGAACACTGTTAAAAGAAGAAGAGACAAGTAATCAGAATACCGTACCATATTCATAGACTGGAATATTTAGTGTTGTTGACCTTCCTATACTCCTAAAAGTGATTTACATATATATTGAAACCACTTACAAAATCCCATGTCATTTTAATAAAATGGAAAAAAAAAAAAAATCTCCCAAACTACGGAACCCAGAAGAAACCCAAAGAACAAAAGCAGTCTTGAGAGCAAAGAACAACAATGGGGCCTTCAGGCTTCCTAAATTCAGAACAGGCAAGAATGCCACAGCAGTCAAAACTGTGTTCTACCTGCAGCTAAATAGGCAGAGAGACCAATGAATCGTAAGGAGGGAATCTTGAATATACTGACCCCTGTGGCCAAATGATATTTGCAAAGGTTCTAAAATTATCAAGTGAAGAAAGGATCGTCTCCTCAAAAATCAATAGACAGGCAACCTATAGAATCAAAGAAGTATCTGCAAACTTTGTATCTGAATAAAGGGCCAATATCCAGAATATAAAAGCAACTGCTAAAACACAACTTCACAATAATATCAGGCAAATAACTGACTTTAAAACATGTTCAAAAGCTTCCATAGACATTTCTTCATAGAAGACATAGAAATGATCAATATACATAAGAAATATGCTTAGCATCACTAAGTAGCAAGTGGGGTACTTAGTGGAAATGGAAACCAAGTCAAAAGGAAATATCACCTTTCAGGAGGTGTATTATATGAAGAAAATAATAGATGTTGGCAAATATGTAGAGAAGTGGAACTTCCATGCCTGTTGGTAGGAATGATAAATGGCATAGCCATTATAGAACAGTTTGGAAGTCCCTCAAAAAATTATTAACATTATCATAAGATCCAGCAATCATTTATTTGAGTTTATATCCAAAGGAGATAAAACTAGAATGTTCCAGGAGATACCTATAATCTCATACCCATTGTTGCATCGTACACAACAATCAAGATAGAAAAACTGCTCAGTGTCCAAGGGCAGATAAATCAAGAAAGAAAATGTGGTGCATACATACACTGGAATGTGATTGAGTCTTTAAAAATGAAGGCAATCCTGTCATTTGAAGCAAAGTGGGAAGCTATTGGTAAGGGCGAAATAAGCTAGTCGCAGGACAAATATTGAACAATTCCACTTACCTGCCATATCGAAAGGAAAGTTCAGGGAAGCAGCGAATAAAAGGGTGGATCCAAGACCTGGGAAGAGGTTGACACAGGGAGTGTCTGTTCAATGGTTACAGGATTTTAGTGGCAGGATGGAAAAGTTCTAGAGATGTGCTAACCAACATGGTGCATTGAGTTAACAGGACAGATTGGACACTTCAAAGGGTAAGAGGCAAAGCTAGAATGAACTTCCTCCATTTGTGCCTGGAGCCTCCTCCTTTCTCAGATTCCTCTGAAACTAGGTGTTGCTCTTGGGTACCAGGGGCTCCCTGCAGAAGGAAGGAGCCTCCCCATTACTTGGGGCCTTGGATGAAGTGGGTGATTCATTCTGAGGCTCCAACAGAAAGAGTTTGAATGAGGGAAGTGGCAGAGTGGTGAATCATGAACAATCAAAATCCTACAAGACCTACTAAGTGATGAGATTTACTATTAAATGAAGGTGTGGTTGACCCAGTAAAGGGGATTCTGAAACACAGTTTTGCTCATTAAGAATCTTATAGGACTTCCATGGTGGCTCAGTGGTTAAGAATCTACCTGACAATGCAGGAGATAGGAGTTCAACCCCTGGTCTGGAAAGATTCCACATGCTGTGGAGCAACTAAACCATGTACCACAACTACTGAGGCCACGTGCCAAACTATGGAAGCCCAAGAGCCCTGGAAGCCATGCTCTGCAACAAAGAAGCCATTAAAGTGAGAGGCCTACACACCACAACTAGAGAGTTGCCCTTGCTCTCCATAAGTAGAAAGAAGCCTGGGCAGCAAGGAAGGCCAAGAACAGCCAATAAAAATTTTAATAAAAATTAAAAAGAATCCTGTAAACATCTTCCTCGGCAGTGATGGGATTTGTCTTCCTGGGAAAAGGATGTTCACTTGGTATAAAATCAATGGATACAGTGAATGTATATACTGTGTTTTCTTTTTATACACATAAACATTCATGGTACATTGTGATGGAAAATATTTTGGGGCTGACACCACTAACAGTGACGTTTAGGGTGATAGATATTTTGGAAAACACAACCCAAAAATTCAAACACACAAAGAATCACACTATTCATTATACATAAAAACACACCCAGTCCCATGGACACAAACCTACACTATTAACCATAATACAGCTTCTTCCGGCAACTACAGTAATCATCCACATTGATCTCTTGTAAATTACTTTCTATCACCAGGGCCCCTATACTCATTCCCAGCAGGAATTTGGAATCAGTTTGGCCTCTACACTAAAACCAGCAAGAAAGCCCCAACTTTCTCATCTACAAAGTTTTTTCTCCCAAAGGGAATGATTCTAGAATACATACCACTTTCACATCCTGAAAGGGCCACCTGCAAGTACAGAAGAGAAGATGCTATGAGGGTAAGATCACATAGATGCACAGTCTTTGGTTCATTGGGTGACAGTAGAAAACCTGATGAGGAGCAGTGTGGAGTCCAGGGAACCCAGCAAGATCAGCACACACATACTCAGGATGAAAGGCATGACCTGTGACTGGAGGATGGAACTCCAAGTCCATTTAGGCTGGAAATTGCACAATTCTTTTCCTAGAAGAAATGTTGCTGCAGGAGAGAGAAATCTGTACTCTACAGAGTGTAATGGATGCTAAAAATTTTAGTATCTTGTGGACTGAGGAATCATGAGTTGGTAATAAGACTCTCGTCTACATTATTCCAACAAAGGGAACTGTCTCTAAATGAAACAAAAACCATCAGAGTCACAACTTAATTCTACTGAAAGAGAAATGAAACAATATTTCTATCTCATACCAAAAAAAAAAAAAAAAAAAAAACAGCTTGCCTTGGAGAAACACTGAGTCTCTTCTGTGTTGTCACATGGTAGGTTGACTGGCAGGTCCTCAGTGAAGTCTAGAGGGACACAGAGTAGCTGTTAGAACACTGGTGAAGCTGTTCAGGAATCATGCAGGGGGTTTTCTCTTTGTGTGGACATGGGGTGGTGTGTCCAGATGTGGGAGGTTATTAAGCATGAGGTGAACTTGTGTTCATCCATCCTCTTTGGAGGAGGAAGGAAAGTAAAGGAGAGGAAGAAGGAAATGAAAATAGTACTTTGGCATTCTAGCTAGAGGAACCTAATCAACATGAAATATTCAATCTAAAAAAAGGAAAGCTCTAAAATGTGTGTATTGTTCAATGAAAGAGACCCATGACTCCTCCTGCTTATTGTGAGGTCCTGCTAAATTACCACCGTCCCTTAATTTTTCCCAGATCACTCTTCTCCAGGATCTACAATTGCCGATATTCTAATCATCATGTTTTGTATGAGACTTTGTACTTGATTAAAAGTGATCTCTGTTAGGGAACTGAATTCAATATTGGGCAAAGTATCCTATTCTCTTAATTCACTAACCAATTTTCTTAAATGAAATCAAATATGCAGTATTTGGCAATACTGAGTTCCTGCCATTTAATAAGAGCCACTATGAATGATATCATATTTTTCTATCAATATTTGTTTTCTATAGTGTGCATGTCCACTGAGTCAGTTCCTGTCCACATTCACAAGGGCAATATGTATAGTGGGAAAGTTGATTATAGAAAGCACAGTTTCTCCACCAGGTCTTCCTGGGGAGCTAGAGGGACACAGAGTTGCAGTCAGGACATGGGTGAGGATGCTTATCAATCTCTCAGTGTTTCTTTCTTCTTTTTTTTTTTTTTTTTCCTTTTATTTGAAGGGGACATAGGGTCGAGTGTATGCATGAGGGAGGATAGTAGTTATGGACCGAGCTGCTGTTGAATCATCCTTTTTGCTGGATGAAGGAGAGCAAAGGAGAGGAGAAGGAAAGAAATGAAACACAGTTTCTGCGTTTTGACTAGGGATAACCTGAATGATCGGGAAAAAAGTAACACTAAAATGCATGCCAGCTTTCAATGACAGAGACCCATGAACCTCCTGCTTATGTAGAGCATCTGTTAAATGGTCCCTGTCTTCTGGATTTTTTCTCAGATCATCGCCTCCCCAGGATCCACATTTGTAGCTACTGAATTTAGAATGTTTTCTCTCAGACTTTGTTCTTGATTAAAAGCAAACTCTGTTAGAGGACTGAATTCAATCCTACCTTTCCAAATAGCTACTATTAACCATGTGATATTCTTTCCCAGTCTTCATTTTCCAAACAATGTTTGCATGTCCACTGAGTCAGTGGCTGTTCACTCACAGAAGTCATACATTTAGTGGGACAGTTCATTGTAGACAGGAAACATAGGCTGAACGCTGACTTTGTCTAACCCAGGATTACAACAATGTTCAGGAGATTACAACAAAAGTAATGGTCATTAGACTAACTACCAAGTTCCACTTTGAGATCTATTTGACACCTTCCATTGACTGTGTGATACAGGGTCTAATCAATGTACGGTTTATGGTTATGTCACCCAGTACAATGAAATGTTTCCCTGATAGGATCTGCTCTTGTTCTTGTTTAAGCAATCACACTAGCATCAACACATATGACCAACATTGTCTACACAGCCACACAACTCTCAAGATCTGAGAGCTGACCAGGAAGATGCGACCACATGGTGCCTTTTACCCTGATGACTGTGCCAAAGTTGGCTGTTAATCCACCTTTGGTTGCCCTGGGTTTCATGACAACTGAGCCCACCTTAAAATGACTCTGGAACTCTGGAGCTCTAGTACCTCCAGGCATGGACGTAGATGCAGGGACCCCTTTCTCCATGACTGAGGACCATGACTGAGCAATAAGTGCAGGTCAGGGGTCCAGAGCAGACACACTGGGACCACCCATAGGTTCCCAGTTTGGCTTGTCCACTTAGGAGGTCAAGAGCTTGGGCTGTTTTTCTCAGCACCATCTCCATTTGAGGACAATGAATATTAACCAAACTTGAGGAATGGCTGAGTTGAGGGAAGAGTCAGATAATATATAGACAATGTCGAGTGGGGATGAGAAGTGTTGAGACAATTCACAGTTGACTTGTGTTGTGTAAGAGGGAAACATCGCCTGAGGAAACACACACACATAGAGCTTCAGAATGACAACACATGGGCCCACACATGGGCCCCGAATCTGATTCACAGAAACCCACAGTATCTAAATGATGTAGCTGTTTCCAAGTACCATAGAACACAGACATTGTTCTTTTCTGGGAGATCAGTCTCTTCTCTGGACCCCCAGTCCTCACCCCCCGTAGGAATCCAGCATCAGGGTGACTCTGCAAAGCTAGCTGGAAAGAGAGCCCCAAAATCATCAGCTAAATTGTTCCTCAGAAGAGGGACGGTCGCTCAGTATTTACCATGTTCATTGGCTGCTCCGGCTGCCTGTGATTAGAGAGAAGAGAACAGTGTGAGGGTTGCCAGCACCATGTGTTCTCTGCAGTAATTTTTATGGTATCTGAGTTTTTGTTTTCCTCAGGTAACTAAGCTTTTAAAAAAATCAATCGTTCCAAAAGAAAACAGAGAGGACCCTTGTTGAAAAGGCTGGGCTCTTTCACTTAAGATCTTTCAGTTTCCAGGAGGAAAAAATTCTACTGAGGAAAGTACCTACAGTAGTAATTGACGGTATTTTTTAGTGTCCTTTTGAATCAGGTCTCTGTTGATAACAAAATTATGGTCAATATTTCACCAGCAAGGAACTGCATACAGAAGTGCTAATAATATACATTGTCAGACTACTATAACTGTATTTCACTGAATCAAACATAAAGAAGTGAAGCAGCATCTATGTGAGACACAGAGAGTTGAGCTTACCTCCAGAGGTGGGAGAGCCGATTCCTCAGCCCCGGCCTGGGGCAGTTCCACCACGAGGTCCTCTTTGGGAACTAGAGGGAAACATACAGCCATCAGGACAGAGGAGAGGCTGCGTCCAAAGATCTCAGGTTTCTTGTTTGTTTGTTTGATGGGACATGGGGTGGAATGTGTACATGAGAGAGGTTAGTAATTGGGGACTGAGCTGCTCTTGAACCCTCCTCTTTGCTGGATGAAGTACAACAAAGGAGACAAGCAGGAAGGCAATGAAAGAGAGTGCCTGCACTTAACTGGTGATAACCAAAGTAATGGGAAAAGCGAAACATTACAATGCTTGCCAGCTTTCAATGACAGAGACACATGTCCCTCCTGGCTGTTAGAGCTTCTGGGAAATCACACCTATCTTCTGGATTACTTCCTAGATCACTGCATCCTCAGAATCCACTGTTTCAGCTATTGTACTTACCAAGTCTGTGAGACTTTATTCTCGATTAAAAGTAAACTCTTGTTAGAGGACTAAAGTCAATACTACCTTTCCAAATAGCTTTTATTAATCATGTGATGTTATTTTCCAGGCTTGATTTTTCCAAACAATGTTTGCAAGTCCACTGAGTCAGTGGCGGTTCACACTCACAGAAGTCACACTTTTAGTGGGACAGTTCATTATGGAGAGGAAGCATGGGGTGAAACTGACTGTCTCTGACCCAGCTGTGTATGAGATTTACGACAAGAGTCATGGTCACTAGACTATCATGTTCCACTGTGAGCTTTATTTGACCATTTCCCTCGAGTGTGTACTACAGGGTTTAATCAATGTGAGGTTATGGTAATGTTACCCAGTACAATGAAATACACCTCTGATGATAATATGCTTTTGTCCTTGTGTAAACAAAGACAGGAACACCAACACATAGGGCTTACACTCTACAAAAGGCCACCCAACGCTCAGAACCTGTGACTTTACCAAGAGGATGTGAGTCCCGAGATTCTTTTCCCAATAATGACTGTGCCAAAATTGGCGTTAATCCACCTATGGTTACCCTGGGTTCTTTGACCACTGTGCCCACCTTATAATTATAATGACGGGCAGGATCTGGACCCCTGGACCTGCTAGTACCTCCAAGGATGGATATAGATGCCAGGACCCCCTTTCCACATGACTGAGGATCACGTGGCTGACTGGTAGGAGCAGCTTACTCATTCAGAAGAGCCAAATTTGGATCAACCCTAGGTACTCAGTTTGGCTTTTCCAATAGGAGGTTAAGACTTTGGGCCATTTGTCCAATTGCCATCTTCACCTGAGGAAAATTAATATTAAGCTATGTTGGGGAATGGATTCCCTGATAGCTCAGTTGTTAAAGAATCCGGCTGCAATGCTGGAGACCTGTGTTTGATCCCTCGGTTTGGAAGATTCCCTGGAGAAGGGAAAGACTACCCACTCCAGGATTCTGGCCTGGAGAATTCCATGGACTCTAGTGCATGGGGATGCAAAGAAAGACTTGAATACACACTGAATGACTTTCACTTTCGCTTCTGAGGAAAGACTGAGTTGAGGAAAGAATCAGGTAATGTATGGCCAGTGTGCAGTGGTAGTGAGAAGTGTTTAGAAAGTTCACAGTTGACTAGTGCTGTGTAACAGGGATGCATCTCCAGAGGCAACGCACACAGACACAGAACTTCAGAATCACACCACTTGGGCTCACACATGGACCCCCAACCCTGATCCACACAAACCCACAACATCTAAATGATGTAGTTGCTTCCAGGTACCCTAGAACAAAGGCATCGTTCTTTCCTGGGAGATCAGTCTCTTCTCTGCACCCACAGCCCACACCCTAAATAGGAATCTACCATCAGGGCCACTCTCCAACCAGAGCCAGTCAGAGAACCCCACCTTTATCAGTTGGATTGTCCCTCAGCAGAATGATGATCCCTGAATATTTACCGTGTTCACAGGCGTCCCCGGATTCCTGTGATTGCAGAGAAGAAAACAGAGTGAGTGTCTCAGCTTCTTGAGTTTTCTGCACTAAGTCTTCTGTTACCTGTTTTTTTTGTCCTCAGGTAACTAGCACTCTTCATTTCAGTGGCCCCAAAATAAAACAGACAATCTTCTGTTGGGAAGACTGGTCTGTTTCACATAAGATCTCTCAGTTTTAATTTGACCAACGTTTACAAATTTTTTTCAAGAAAGAACACTTTCTGTTGAGCAAAGTACCTACAGTAATAAATGATGCTGTCTTATTGAAATGTCCTTTTGAATCTGGACTGTGTTAATAATAGATTTATCCTCTCTACTTTCCCAGCCAAGTATTTGCATGCCTCAGTGGTAACGTAAATTGTCAGATTACTATACCTGTATTCAACTAAAAGGAAAATAAAGCAGTGAAGCCGCAGCCTTGCCCCGGTTAAGAAAGGTGCACTTATGTCCACAGTCTTCAGAGCCTTGTCTTCAGCCCAGTCCCGGGGCAGCTCCACCACCATGTCCTCTTGAGGAACTGGAGGGACACAGAACAGCACAGGGACACAGGTAAGGTGCTCACTAACCTCTCAGGAGCCTTGTTCATTGGAGGGGCATGGGGTGGAGTGTGTGCATAAGGCATTAGTAACTATGCACTGAGTTGCTGTTGAGTCATCCTCTTTTTTGTATAAATAAGAGCAAATCAGAAGAGCTGGAAATAACGAAACAAAACTTCTGTATTTTAACTAGTGATAACCTAACAGTTCGGGAAAAAAGAACCACTGAAATGCATGCCACCTTTCACTGACAGAGACTCATGAAACTCCTGCCTGTTTATATCTTCTGCAAAACCACCCCTATCCAGAAGGATTTCTTCCTAGATCACTGCCTCCCCAGGATTCAGTTTCAGCTGATGCACTTATTAAGTTTTCTGTGAGATTTTGTTCTTGATTAAAAGCAATCTCTGTTAGAGGACTGAATTCAACCCTACCTTGCCAAATAGCTATAATCTATCATGTGATGTTTCTTCCTAGTCTTCACTGTCCAAACAATATTTGCACATCCACTGAGTCAGTGTTTGTTCACACTCATTGAAGTCATACATTTAGTGGGACAGTTCATCATGGAGAGAAAGCATGGGGTAAACGTTGACCTTCTTGGACCCTGGTGTGCAGGAGGTTCACAACAAGAGTCAAGGTCACCAAGCAGAGTGTCAAGTTCCACTGTGAGATCTATTTGACACCTTCCCTTCAAAGTGTGCTACAGGGTTTAACCAATGTAAGGCTTATGGAAATGTCACCCAGTACAAAGAAATATCTCCCTGATGACAATCTTCTTCTGTTCTTGGTTAAGCAGTGACACTAGCACCAACAGATATGGCCTGGACTGTCTAAACAAGGGAACACAACTTTCAGATCTTTGAATTGACCAGGAGGACAGGAATCCCCAGGTGTCTTTCACAATAATGACTGTGCTAATGTTGGCGATAATCCACCTACGTTTGCCCTGTGTCCCATGACCACTGAGCCCATTTTACAATGATGGGCACAATCTGAACCTCTGGAGCTCTAGTACCTCCAAGCATAAACGGAGATGCAGGGACCCCCTTGCTCCATGACTGAGGATCCCATGGTTGAGTGATAAGTACAGGTCAGGGGTCCAGATCAGACACACTGGGACCACCCCGAGGTTTTCAGTTTATCCTTTTCCACTTAGGAAGTCAGTAGCTTGGTCCATTTTTTCTCAGCACCATCTCTATTCCAGCAAAATGAATATTAACCAAACTTGAGGAATAAATGAGTTGAGGAAAGAATTAAGTAATCTATAGCCAGTGCACAGTGTGATCAGAAGTGTTTAGAAAGTTCACAGTTGACTTGTGCTCTATAAGAGGGAGACATCTCCTGAGGAAACACACACAGACAGCTTGAGAATCACACTGCATGGGCTCACACATGGGACCCAAACCCACACATCTAAATGATGTAGCTGTGTCCAGGTACCATAGGCCACAGACATTTTCTTTCTGGGAGATCAGTCTCTTATCTGTACCCCCTCCCTTCACCCCTTTAGGAATTCAGCATCAGGGCAACTCTCCAAACAGAGCTGGCAAGAGATTGCCACCTTCATCAACTAGATTATTTTCATCAGAGGGATGATCCCTGAATAATTACCATGTTCACTGTCTTGCTCACGTGCCTGCAATTAGAAAGAAGAAAACAGTGTGAGTGTGTCAGTGTCTTGAGTACTGTGCATTCAGGTCTTTTATTCTCTTTTTCTTGTCAGAAAACCGAATGGGAATGTGCTGTTCAGTCCGTAGCCCCAAAAGAACAATAGAGGACACCTGTGGGAAAGGCTGGAGCTCCTCCTGGAAGAGCACTCCAGCTCATTTTCACCAGTAATTAAAAGTTTCATTTCAGGAAGGAACAGTTTCTGCTGAGGAAACTGCTCCCGATTCCAGTTTTTAATTTATGTTGTCATTTTTGAAAAACATCCTTTTGAATAAGTTATCTGCTGGGAGAAATTCATCCATCAAATTAAAAACTGTTTCTATGAACTGTCTGGAATAATTTGAACCTTTATCTGAATTCAGCTAGAAAATAAAGTTATGAAGCAACACTTTTATCTCAGATGAATAGGAGGCACTTACTATGGAGTTGGGCAGAGCCTCTCCCTCCAACGGTGAAATGGATAGCCCCTCAAGCTGGTTCTCAGGGAGCTCTAGGAAGACATAGAGGAATTGTCAGGACATCTCTGATGCTGATTGGGAAGACCTTGTTAGTGTGGACACATCGGGGGAGTGTGTGGATGTGGGTGGTTAATAAGTGTTGGCTGAAATCTGCTGGACAACCTTTCTCATGGGTGGAGGAAGGCAAAGGAGATGAACGTTTCAGAAATGAGTCAGAGAGCCTTAAGCTTTCTGGCTAAGGGGAACCTGATCGCCCTGAAACTCGGTCTGAGAGAGGGAAGCACTAAAAATCACACTAGGCTTCAATAGTCATGTACAGTTGTGAGACTTGGACCATTAAGAAGGCTGAGTGCCAAAGAATTAATGCTTTAGAATAGTGGTGCTGAAGAGACTCTTGTGAGTTCCTTGGACAGCAAGGAGATCAAACCAGTTAATCATAATCAATCATGAATATTCATTGGAAGGACTGATGCTGAAACTTCAATACGTTGGCCGCCTGATGTAAAGAACAGGCTCACTCAAAAAGCCCCTGATGCTGGGAAAGACTGAGGGCAGGAGGAAAAGAAGGGGCCACAGAGGATGAGATGTTTGGATAGCATTTTTGACTCAATGGACATGAATTTGAGCAAACTCAGGAAGATAGTGAAAGACAGGGAAGCCTGGTGTGCTTCTGTCCATGGGCTCACAGACATAACTTAGTGACTGAGCATTGTCATAAAAAATACATTGTATTTATTCTTTTCATAATTTTTAAGAATTAAAAAGTTCCATCAGTTCAGTTCAGTTGCTCAGTCGCGTCCGACTATTTGTGACCCCATGAATGGCAGCACACCAGGCCTCCCTGTCCATCACCAAATCCCAGAGTCCACCCAAGCCCATGTTCATTGAGTCAGTGATGCCATCCAACCGTCTCATCTTCTGTCATCCACATCTCCTCCTGCCCTCAATCTTTCCCAGCATCAGGGTCTTTTCAAATGACTCAGCTCTTCACATCAGGTGGCCAAAGTATTGGAGTTTCTGCTTCAACATCAGTCCTTTCAATGAACATCGAGGACTGATCTCTTTTAGGTTGGAATGGTTGGATCTCCTTGCAGTTCAAGGGACTCTCAAGAGTCTTCTCCAACAGTGCAGTTCAAAAACATCAATTCTTTGGTGCTCAGCTTTCTTTATAGTTCAACTATCATATCCATACATTACTACTGGAAAAAGCATATCCTTGACTAGATGGACCTTTGTTGACAAAGTAATGTCTCTGCTTTTTAATATGCTGTCTAGGTTGGTCATAACTTTCATTCCAAGGAGTAAGTGTCTTTTAATTTCATGGCTGCAATCACCATCTGCAGTGATTATGAAGCCCAGAAAAATAAAGTTAGCCACTGTTTCCCCATCTATTTGCCATGAAGTGCTGGGACCAGATGCCATGATCTTAGCTTTCTGAATGTTGAGCCTTAAGCCAACTTTTTCACTCTCCTCTTTCACTTTCCTCAAGAGGCTCTTTAGTTCTTCTTCAGTTTCTGCCATAAGGGTGGTCTCATCTGCATATCTGAGGTTATTGATATTTCTCCTGGCAATTTGATTTTTCTGTATTCACACTTTAGTGTACCTATCAACATCATCTACATCTTTTTCATCAGATCCAATAGAACCTCTGTACCCATTAAGTCATAATCCACCTTCTCCGTTGCCTCCTCGCTTTGGTAACTTCTATTTCCAACTTCCATGAGTTAGCCTATTCTGTGTACCTTAAACCAGTGGAATCATACAATATTTGTCTTTCTGTGCCTGCCTTATTTCACTAACTATAATAAATGTTTGTGTTAATCATCCATCCATTTTATAGCATATTTCAATCCTTAATTCATTTTTATGGCGGGATAGTATTCCCTTCTGAGTACATACCACATTTCATTTATCCATTGATCACATGATGGTCTTTGGGTTGTTTCTAGTATTTAAGTACTAATAATACACTGTGAACATTTAGTGTGTAGATTTCTGTATGGTGCTATAATTTAAATGTGCATATTTAAAATATCACTGAATATAACAATACAAAGTGTGAATGTTAGGTGAACTAACAATGTTAGACTTTGAATTACTAAAAATATATTTTCTCACTAATTGTAACAAATGTAGCACACATATGTTATCTGTGAGTAGAATTTGATAGCTGAAACTGAAGTGATATGATATTGGAATTTTCTGTATAATCCATACAACTTTTATGTCAATGTAATCCTGCTTTATATAAAGTCTAATGATTTAAAGAAATCTTGAAACATGACTTCAGGGGGGAACACATCACAGCTAGTGTTAAAAAATTAGCTAATGTCCAAACCGTAGCTAGAGACCATCGTCATTTTTAAGCATGAACCAAATGTTGAATTTAGAATGCATCTTTCCTTTCATAGTTAAAGCAGTACCAACTGATATACTTTCAATTTGAACACATGAAATAAAAGAACATTGCTTAATATTTCTGGGTTTTTTTTTCTTAAATATGAGGCCCTGAACATACTACAATAATCATTCTTGAATGAACTTAATGAGAAAATTTCCACAGTACCTTCAGTTGAGTCAGTTAGAGGGTGCACCCTATTATGTGGCCAACAACAAACTCTCTTCATCCAGCTGGTTCTTGATGTTCTTGACATTTGAGGGGTGTCGCTTCTCGCCTTCTGGATGAGACATCCTGTGAAATGCATTATAATGGTGAGAGCTGTTGACATGTTGCCGGCAGAGGACCACCCAGGAACTAATAATAATTGATCCATAATTCAATCCTCTCGTCCCCTTCCTCACCAGATGCCTCACAAGGCCTCCTGAATCCAAGGTGGTCTTAGGAAGATCTGCAGTTTGAGGTGCACTGGAAACATCCAACAGACTGGCTGTGTGTGCAAATATCTCTATTTAACTGAGACCTAGAAGCTCAGCAAAACATGGTGACCATGGCTGATGGACTGGATTCAAATCACATTTAGGAGAAGCAGGTACTTGGGAAAGACATATGGATCCCTCTTTGCCTCAGTTCCCTGTCCTGAGTTGGAGAAAGGTTAACATGGCCTATTTTTAGTATTATGAGGCCAAGAATGATTAAGTACAGGTAAAATATTAGAAAAATAAAGGAGGGACTTCCTGGGCAGTCCAGTGGGTAAGAATCTGCCTCTCAACGCAAGGGACAGGGTTTGATTTCTGATCAGCAAACTCTGGTCCCACATGCCTCTGAACAGTTAAGCCTACATGTTGCAACTACCGAGGTCAAGCACCACAAGTAGAGAGTCAGTGCCCTGCAACGAAAGAGCTGCACGATGTGATGAAGATTCCACGTGCCACAAATAAGACTCGATGCAGCCAAATAAATAAATGCTAGACAGACAAATAAATAAATAAATATAAAAGTAAAGGACTGGTGCTTCATAATTTCTCTGTAAGTGTTCAACCTTGAATGATGGCAAGAATAAGATGGACCTTCAGTAGTGGTTGAAAGCAGAGAGGGCATTTGGATGGCTCCAATAAGTGCGGATGGAAGCTTATTCTTCAGCTTTTTCACCAAAACAAGTTTTTAGAGAGCATGGAGAGTATCTATTATCACCTCTTCGGACACCCAGCCCTGTTCAAGAGGAAGGGTGGACAAAGTGTGGGCTGTAATCCATATGTTACATTAGATGGTGTTGAAATTTAGAGAGATGAAGTGATTTTCCAAGGGTCACACAATAATAAATAGTGGATCTGGGACAGGATTGTAGATGGTTCCCTGAGGACACAGATGCCTGCACCCCTGAGACCTGTGCTAAAACCCCTTAACCAGGACCTCAACCCTACCTCCATTTCAAATTATTCTGTCCCTAGTTTTCTGGGGATGAGAGCAGATGCCCTGAAGAAGATGCCTCAGCCTTAAAAAGAGCTCAAATCCTCCTTCTACCACTCGTCTCTATATCTCAGTTCCTGATCCCAAATACAAGTTTCTTCTGAGCAAAGCACCTCAGAAAGACCACAAGATTCCAAGTCTGTCCATCCTCCAAAGCTTCTTCACACACTCAACCATCTCACAAGCAGCCTTCCCAAAGCCCAGTTCACCTTGCTAAGTGACCAGTGGTCTGTTTGGCCAACAAGTTGGCTCAGAGCTCAGAACCTTCTAAACCAAAGGCCACACGATGGCTCTACCAAGAATTAGCTTCCCTTTAACTTGACCAAGTCTGGATGAGCAGTTAATGTGAGTTAACTGGGGAAGTGGCCATCTGTGCTGGCCTTTGGTATCTTAATTAAGTCTCACAGCTGGTTTGAACTCTTATTTGAGCAGCCTGGACCAAGTGCTAGTTAAGAATGGGCAGGAATTCAACCTTTCCCCACTAAAATTCTGACTCTATCAACTTCTCATCATGCTCTAGACCCTGGAGTGGAAGACAACAGAGCCCCATATTCTTTTTGAAAATCATCTCCATCCTTACAGCCTGCAGACTGTAACCCTAGATACTCCTTGAGGATCAACAGACAGGCTCTCCTTCCCTTAGTGACCAAATGTTCATCCTACCAACCCAACAGCACTATGCCGTCTCACTAAACTCCTCAGCAACAGCCAAACAATGATCCAGCCCACATCCACCCATGGGAATCCCACCAGTAAATCCCAGTTTCTTTCCTTTTTAAGTCTCACGATTTACACTGCTAGTGTTTGTAGATTTGGGCAGCAGCATTTGAGAACAGTTCAGATGTAATTCCCTTTACTATAATGTCAGATGTTGGGGAGACATCATGGTTCTCCTCTGTTAGTTCTTTCCATCTGTTCTCTGGTAAGAGTGTGTACAAAACTGGCATTGGGAAATTGGAAATTTAGGAAGATATTTAAGGCAGCCAGCTGACAGCAGAATCAAAACATAATTTAAGGAATAATACAAAACTATAAGATACAGTTATAACTCTGTAGATAAATTAGAGTGATGGAAAAGAAAAATAATAAGATGAGGAAAATTCATCAGTAAAGGTTAACCAGCCCACTTGAAGGAACAGTGTTCAGATGATCAGTGGGAACCTACCTCCCAAACAGTTCAGGTTACCCATTTCTCTTTGCCACCATACATGAAGCTCTCAGCTCGCAAACACACTGAATGCGGAATGTGTATCACCACATTACCATGGCGACCACACATCACAGAACCTTCAGAATTAACTGAACTCTGCACAGGATGAGTCCAACTGCCTCTGTCCAACTGCTACTGTCATTCTATGGACAAGTTTGGCTTTTCAGAGTAAACATTTTATTTCAAAAATTGAATCTCAGGCTCACACATTCCTCTCTGATTATGAAAATAATTTATATGAATGAAAATGTTCTGTCCCCAAGTATAGCTGATAGTGAACATTTCGGGGTGAGGAGGGACAAATCTAACACATTGAGAATAAAAACAGATTCTATTATTGATTAGAATATCATCTTGGTACTGATCACAAGTTTGTGCTCCTAACACACAGTGAGGAGAGAAAGCCTTCCTGCAGGGCCACACAAGGAGAAAAGACAAAAAAAGCTGAGCACCCAGAAAACTTTTAGCAAAGTGCTTTTCTAGGAAAGCTGAGGGAGTGGCCTGGTTACTTCTGGGGTCAGAATCTTTGTTCTTGATGTCAGGGCATGGTCAGGTCACCATGTTCTTGTGGTGGTGGTGGTGGTTTAGTCACTGAGTCAAGTCCGACTCTTGCGGCCCCATGGACTGTAGCCTGCCGGGCTCCTCCATGGGATTCTCCAGGCCAGAATACTGGAGTGGGTTGCCATTTCCTTCTCCAGGGGACCTTCCCAACCCATGAATCAAACCCAGGTCCCCTGCACTGCAGACAGGCTCTTTACCGATGGAGCTAAGAGGGAAGCCCTAATGTTGCTGTAAACCTCCCCACAAAACAAACGCTACTCTCACTTCTGACAAGAAAGCATCAGGTCTCAGGCACCACCCTCTACCTCTGGGGTTCAGGCCCAGGCCCGGAGGAGGGGTCCTGGGCGTGCAGGGTATCCGGCACCCAGTCGGGGTCCTATGTCCAATGCTCGGCCCTAGATGAGGGGGTGGGTCTCAGTGGGCAGCACCTCAGAGCCAAGTCCCAGACCCCATCCAACTTCCATCTCTCTCGGTGCCTGGTGCCCAGGACCCATCCGGGCCTCAGGCTGTTCATATAAGCTGCAGAGACACACTTGTAGCAATTTCCAACTGGGTTAATCTTTAGTTCACAACAATTACTCTCTTTGAGAGAGGTCCCAACTACAGAGGCGAGCCTGAAATGATGTGTAAGATCCTTGCACACCAACCTAACCTCCTGCCACCTCCTGGGGGTGGACAACTGATCAATGCTGGACCAAGTGTGAAACGTGAATGGAGAACAGGAGATGGGAAACTCTTCCCTTAGTAGCCAGGGTCATATCCTCCAGCTGCCCAGGGCTCTGGGGACCATGCCCATATCGTCCTCTGCAGCTTATAGGTCATGGAGGCAGGGACTGGGGAGAGGTTCATTGCTTTGTGTTGGGAAGAACCCCTGGAGAAGGGAAAGGCTACCCAATCCAGCATTCTGGCCTGGAGAATGCCATGGACTGTATAGTCCGTGGGGTAGCAAAGAGTCAGACATGACTGAGTGACTTTCACTTTCACTTCAGCAGCTTTGTGGCCTGGATCTGGCCTGTGGGCACCCATGGCAAGGGCTCTGGGACTCTGTGGGACACAGTCTCCAAACTGTCCTGGGCCCCTATCTCACCCGCCTGCCCTGAGGCCTGAGGGCCTGGATAGCGCATGGAGAAGGCCTCTGTCCCGGACTCATCAAACTCTGGCGAGGACTGCTGACAGGTATCCTGTTGGTGGAGCATGACCTCTAACCCTAGTCTAAGGGTCCCACTGAAGGTCTTACAATATTGACTGTGTGCCCACCCCACCCCTAGTACAGTCTCCTCCACCCATTTCTACTCTTTCCCAGTCCCCAGACTTCCCTAGAAGAAACAAAGCCTAAGATTTAATCTTATAAACAAAATTAAGTTTCATACCTAATGTATCTACTTGTACCCTTTATTTGGACCCCAGTAAATTCTTCTCACAAAAATGAACGTTTTTGTTGTGTGTTGCAAGCATGTTTTCAGTTTATCACTATCTTTAATTTTTATTTGTTTTTGTCTGTGCTAGGTCTTCCTTGTCATGCTTGGCTTCTCTCTAGCTGTCCTGAGTAGGGACTTCTCTCTTGTTGTGGAGCACAGGCTCTAGGTGCACAGGCTTCAGTAGCTGTAACTCACAGGCTCTAGAGCCTTGGGTCAGTAGCTGTGGTGCACAGGCTAGTTGCTCAGCGGCATGTGGGATCTTCCCAGACCAGGGACCAGATCCATGTTCCCTGCACTGGCAGGCAGATGCTGAACCCCTGGGCCACAAAGGAAGTCCCATCACTGTCTTTTTATTATGGTTACTTTTACTTATATCATGAAGACATTTATTTTCAAAAACATCAGTAATTTAAATATTTTTGTTATTTTGGTTGTGAGAAGGTAAAGGGGAATGATGTTATAACTAATATTTTTATTACAGGCCAAGTACTCCTTTAAAAATATTTTAATAAATAGGAAAATAACAGCAGGTGTTTAAAGACAACTTTTTTATTAAACAATTCTAGTCCATTTTGACAAACATCTTTAGAAATATTTAGAATTGAAACAAACAATTCTAAATATTTCTAAAGATGTTTGTCAAAATGGACTAATTAATTTTTTAGGGTAATGATAGAAAATTTCCCCCAGAAATGATATAGAGTAGAAATATCCTGATATAGTCATAAATGGAACTGAGTGTTTTGTAAAGCACATGTGATAATTTATGTCTCAAAAACCTTAAAACATTTTGGAAGTGATAATGATGGTATATCAATGATTAAGTCATTTTAATAAATTTCATTTACAATGTGTCTATTCATCAGATAATGAACTTGCAGTTGTTTTCTGAGAAAAGAGGGGCACGTTCAATTCATGTTAGTTAAAGAACTTTAAAAGAATTTGTGATTAAATTTGTTATGTCCTATTAATGATTTCAATGGTGGAGAATTCACTGAGTTTTAATACAGCTCCAATTTGCCAAGTATATTTGTATTTCTTTGACCAAGCAACATATTGGACTTTTTGAAAGTTTTCCTATAGCTGATTCAAGAACTATTTATAAAAGTTGGTGAATATTTATAATAATTAAACAGGATAAATTATGTAAAACAAGGAAATGGGACCAACTTAGAGAATATCACTCTGTTAAGTGCATAGTGCCTCGAACATCCTAACTAAATTCTGCTGACTCTAAGTAGTGTGAGCTATTCTTGTTATGGACTAAACCCCTGTGTCCCCACATAAATTTATATATTGAAACCCTAACCTCCAGTGAGATGGTCCCAGGAGGTGGAGCCTTTGGGAGCTAATAACATCATGAGGGTGGAGTCCCCATGATATTACCATCTTTCTAAAAAGAGAAATAGAGCTCATCCTTTCTCTCTTTCTGCCACATGAAGATAAATGAGAAGGTGGCAAAATCTAAGGAAGACACATTCACCAGAACCTGACCTTGCTGAATCCTGACCTCGACTCTCAACCTTTAGACTATGAGAAACAAATAATTATTGTATAAGCACCCTCATCCAAGGTATTCTGTTACTGCACCCCTAACTGACTGAAGCACCTATCATTATGGATTTTGAGAGTAAGATTTTTCTTTAGCTATTTAGTTAATAGACAGGAGCCACAGATCCTCCCAAAAACACTGCACTGGAAAGAGTTAAATAGGCAAGGAAAACTTTATTCAAGACATTGTGATAAAGGTCAAGACTATTGCAAGGAGAAAGATTGAACTCAACTCCCCTGAAACAAGTGACTGGGGATAGGGGGATTTGTAAACACTGAGTGAGCTAATGAGAACATAACACAGGCCCTCAGCCTCAAGGTTCCCATTTGTGCTTAGTCATTGGCACTTGTGGAAATGAAGCTTCCACGTTTCCACACAGACTGGGACAAAGGGACCCATTTTTCAGATGATCACATTTGGGAAGGCGGGCTCACAGTTTCTCGAGAAAGGCATTCCTGGGTTGTAAAATGTTCACAGATCATCATGGTAGAGAAGGAACTCACACACTTTCTAAAGTAGATGGTCAAAGAATAAGGAGATAAAGAAAAAGTGTCTGGAATAAATTGGGAGATTGGGATTTATATTTACACACTGTTATATACAAAGTAGACAACTAATAAGGCTCTACTCTACAACACAGGGGACTCTCTTCAACACTCTATGTGCTGTGCTTAGTCAATCAGTCGTGCCCAAATCTTTGTGACCCCATTGACTGTAATCCATCAGGTTCCTCTGTCAATACTCTATAATTGATATATATATATATGTATAAAGAGTCAAAAATGAGTGTATATATGTAACTGATTCACTGTGGTGTGCAGCAGAAACTAACACAACATTGTAAAGCAACTGTACTCCAAGACAAATTAGTTTTTAAAAATGTCTGAAGTTTATACAAACTGTGGGGACTGTTAAAGCCCTTTTCGTAAAGCCCTAGTTCTTGCTTTTTTACTCTTGATAGAAAGGGAAAAATAAACAAAAGAAAATCTGTTGATCTGGTAGACATGCACTTCTAATCATTTTACATTGTGGTTTATTCATGAAGAACCTCTGAATAAACGAAACAGTAAAAATAATCCCTCAGCATTCTTGATAATACCTTTTTATTAATACATACTTTACAATTGTACATTTTAATGAAGGACAAATATGATAATGACAACAAATCAAATCTTTCGGATGTTTTGCTCAATGATATTAGAGTATATATTATAATGACTAATCTTGTAATGGTAACAGTGTGAGGGGCTAGAAGTCATCCCAGACTGCTATCAGCTTGGGATCCCCCTGAGACACCCAGACCCCTGAACACATACAGACATGTGCTTATTCCTATTTGCAAGTGTATTAGCCAGGGTAAAATTGATGAGAACTTATTAAAATACAGTTTCTTCTTGTTGTTCAGTCACTAAGTCACGTCGGACTCTTTGTGACTCCATGGACTGCAGCATGCGAGGTTTCCTAGTCCTTCACTGATTATTGTATTTGTATCATAATTAAATCCATTAATGAGCACCTGGCATCACTTATTTCTCATTGAAAATATTTCCTGTATAATACAGTCTGCTGGATATGAGTGTAATTAAATAAGTCTTGATCTTACTTTTAAACCTAAAACCATCACTGTGTGACACTGCTGTTGTTGTTCAGTCAGTAAGTCATGTCCAGTTCTTCACAACCCCATGGACTGCAGTATGCCCGACTTCCCTGTCCTTCACTATTTCCTGGACTTTGCTCAAATTCATGTCCATTGAGTCAGTGATGCTACCTAACTACCTCTAACTACCTCATCCTTTGCTGCCCTCTTCTCCTTTTGTCTTCAATCTTTACCAGCATCAGGGACTTTTCCAATGAGTCTGATCTTCAAAACAGGTGGATAAAATATTGGCACTTCAACTTCAGTCATTCCAATGAGTATTTGACGTTGATTTCCTTTAAGAGTGACTGGCTTGATCCCCTTGCAGTCAAACGGACTCTCAAGTGTCTATTCCAACACCACAGTTCAAAAGCATCAGTTCTTTGGCACTCAGCCTTCTTTATAGTCCAACTCTTCCATTTGTACAACTACTGGCACAACCATATGACCTAGGACCTTGGTCAGCAAGGTGATGTCTCTGCTTTTTAATATGCTGTCTAGGTTGGTCACAACTTTCCTTCCATGGAGTAAGTGTCTTTTAATTTCATGGCTGCAATCACCATCTGCAGTGATTTTGGAGCCCCCAAAATAAAGTCAGCCACTGCTTCCACTGTTTCCCCATCTACTTGCCATGAAGTTGAAAGGCTGTTGCTGAACGATGCAAAGACCTCTGGATTCTTGGTCTCCGGAGGAGAAGAATTCAATCCGGGGCCAGAGACGAGGCTTGATTGCTCAGAGCTTTTGTGGAATAAAGTTTTATTAAAGTATATAGGAGATAGAGAAAGCTTCTGACATACGCATCAGAAGGGGGCAGAAAGAGTACCCCCTTGCTAGTGTTAGCCATGGAGTTATATACTCTCTAATTAGTTATTACAGTGAATCAAAAGAATGTCTGGAGGTTGTAAAGACCTCACTAGACCTACTCCCATAATTTACACCTTAAGATAAGAGGATTAGCCAGAAGCTTTTTTTCCAGAGACTGTCCTCAAGCAGGATACATTATTGTTATATAATCCTAAGGAATGTAGAAGGACACAAAAGTTTGTCCTTTCTTCCTCATTGAGAATTCCAGACCCCTCTCTCCTTGTGGACATCTGGACTTCTTATCAACCTGCCTAGGAAATGACTCTCTCAAAATGATGGGACCGGATGCCATGATCTTCATTTTCTGAATGTTGAGCTTTAAGCCAAATTTTTCACTCTCCTCTTTCACTTTCATCAAGAGGCTCTTTAGTTCTTCACTTTCTGACGTAAGGGTGGTGTCACCTGCATATCTGAGGTTACTCTTATTTCTCCCGGCAATCTTGATTCTAGCTTGTGCTTCCTCCAGCCCAGCATTTCTCATGATGTGCTTTGCATATAAGTTAAATAACCAGGGTGACAATATACAACCTCGACGTACTCTTTTTCCCATTTGGAACCAGCCTGTTGTTCCATGTCCAGTTCTCACTGTTGCTTCCTGACATGCATACAGGTTTCTCAAGAGGCAGATCAGGTGGTCTGGTATTCCCATCTCTTTCAGAATTTCCCAGTTTATTGTGATCCACACAGTCAAAGGCTTTGGCATAGTCAATAAAGCAGACATAGATTTTTTTTTTTTTTTAACTCTCTTGCTTTTTGGATGATCAGCGGATGTTGGCAGTTTGATCTCTGATTCCTCTGCCTTTTCTAAAAGCAGGTTGAACATCTGGAAGTTCACAGTTCATGTAATGCTAAAGGCTCACTTGGAGAATTTTGGGCATTACAGAGTGAAGTAAGTCAGCAAGAGAAAAAACAAGTGTTGCATATATAAGGGATATAGAAAATGGTCCTAATGTATGTCTTTGCAAGGCAGGAATAGAGATTCAGGCATAGAGAAGAGACTTCTGGACACAGCGGGTGCAGGAGAAGATAGTATGAACTGAGAGAATAGCATTGAAATATATTCATTACCATATGTAAAATAGATAGCTAATGTTAACTTTATGTGTATCACTGCTGCTGCTGCTGCTGCTAAGTCGCTTCAGTCGTGTCCGACTCTGTGCGACCCCATAGACGGCAGCCCACCAGGCTCCCCCATCCCTGGGATTCTCCAGGCAAGAACACTGGAGTGGGTTGCCATTTCCTTCTCCAATGCATGAAAGTGAAAAGCGAAAGTGAAGTCGCTCAGTCGTGTCCTACTCTAGTGACCCCATGGACTGCAGCCCTCTAAGCTCCTCCGTCCATGGGATTTTCCAGGCAAGCGTACTGGAGTGGGGTGCCATTGCCTTCTCCATGTATAACACAAGGAGCACAAACTGGTGCTCTTTGATAACCTAGATGGGTGGCATTGGATGGGAGGTGGGAGGAGGATTTAGGAAGGAGGGGACATATGTATACTTATGGCTGATTTATGTTGATGTATGGCAGAAACCAACACAACACTGTAACACAATTATCCTCCAAATAAAAATGAATAATTTTTTTTTAAAAGTCCCTTTTAAAATTGACTGAAAAAATATACTTAGGAATAAACCTGACTAAGGAGGCAAAAGAACTATATGCTGCTAAATATTAAACATGGATAAAGGAAATTGAAGATGATTCAAAGAAATGGAAAGATACCCATGATATTTGATTGGAAGAATTAATATTGTTATAATGCCCACACTACAGAAGGCAATCCACAGGTTTAATGCAATCTCTGTCAAGGCAACTATAACATTTTTCACAGAACTGAAACAAATATCCCAAAATTTATTTGGAAACATACAAATAAACAAAAACAACTGCAAAAGCAATCCTAGGGTAAATGATCACAGCAGGAGCCATAACCTTCACAGACTTCAGACAATGCTACAGAACTATGGTAATCAGGACAGAATGGTATTGGCACAAAAATAGACATGTGGATCAATGGAATAGAAATAACCCACATATCTATGGTCTATTAATCTTCAACAAATGAGGCAAGAATACACAATGGAGAAAAGATAGTCTCATCCACAAATGGTGTTGGGAAAGCTGGAAAGTCACATGTAAATTGATGAAGTTAGTGTACACCCTCACACCATACACAAAAGTAAACTAAAAATGGCTTAAAGTTTTAAATATAAGACATGACATGATAGAACTAGAAGAGAATATAGCAAAACATTCTCTGACATAAATCACAGCAATATTTTAATAGATCAGTCTCCCAAGGCAATAGATATAAAAGCAAAAATAAAAAAGGAACATAATCAAACTCATAAGCTTTTCCACAGCAAGGGAAATCAGAAACAAAATGAAAAACAATCTACGGAATGGGAGGAAACATTTGCAAATGGTGTGAATAACAAAGGATTTATCTCCAAAATATACAAACAGCTCATACAACTCAATAACAAAAAAAAACACAAAGAATGCAATAAAAAACTGAGCAGAAGACCTAAATAAACATCTTTCCAAAGAAAACATAGAGATGGCTCATAAGCATATTAAATGATGTTCAACATCACTAATAATGAGAAATTCAAGTCAAAACTACAACGATGTACCACCTCACAATAGTCAGAATGGTTATCATTAAAATGTCAATAACAAATGCTAGAGAGGGCATGAAAAAAATGGGACACCCCCCACCTCATACTGTTAATGGGACTATAAATTTGTGAAGCCATTATGGAATAGAGTAGTTACATTAAAAACTGAAAATAGAACTATTATGTTGCTATTGTTCATTTACTTAGTCATGTCCAACTCTTTGCCACCCCTTGGACTATAGCACTCCAGAGTTCCTTGTTCTTCACTATCTCCCAGAGTTTGCTCAAACTCATGTTCATTGAGTCGATGATGCCATCAAACCATCTCATCCTCTGTTATCCCCTTCTCTTCCTGCCTTCAATCTTTGCCAGCATCGAGGTCTTTCCAAATCAGTCAGTTCTTCAAATCAGGTGGCCAAATTATTGAAGCTTCAGCATAAGTCCTTCCAATGAATATTCAGAGTTGATTGACTGGTTTGATCTCCAAACTGTTCAAGGGACTCTCAAGAGTCTTCTCCAACACTACAGTTCAAAAGCATCAACACTGTGGTGCTCAGCCTTCTTTACAGTAGAACTCTCACATCCACACATGAATACTGGAAAACCATAGCCTTCACTATTTGGAGGTTGGTTAGTAATGTGATGTCTCTGCTTTTCAGTACACTGTCTAGGTTTGTTATAGCTTTTCTTTCAAGGAACAAGTGTCTTAATTTCATGGCTAAAGTCACTGTCTGCAGTCATTTTGGAGCCCTCCAAAAAGAAGAGACATTACTTTACCAACAAAGTTTTATCTAATCAAGACTATGGTTTTTCCGGTGGTCATGTATGGATGTGAGAGTTGCACTGTGAAGAAAGCTGAGTGCTGAATAATTGATGCTTTTGAACTGTGGTGTTGGAGAAGACTCTTGAGAGTCCCTTGGACTGCAAGGAGATCCAGCCAGTCCATTCTAAAGGAGATCAGCTCTGGGTGTTCTTTGGAAGGAATGATGCTGAAGCTGAAACTCCAGTACTTTGGCCACATCATGTGAAGGGTTGACTCATTGGAAAATACTCTGATGCTGGGAGGGACTGGGGGAAGGAGAAAAAGGGGACGACAGATGATGAGATGACTGGATGGCATCACTGACTTGATGGACATGAGTGTGAGTGAACTCCGGGAGTTGGTGATGCACAGGGAAGCCTGGTGTGCTGCGATTCATAGGGTTGCAAAGGGTCGGACATGAGTGAGTGACTGAACTGAACTGAAAATAAAGTCTCATTGCTTCCATTGTTTCCCCATCTATTTCTTATGGAGTGATAGGACCGGATGCCATTCAGTTCAGTTCAGTTTAGATACTCAGTCATGTCCAACTCTTTGCTACCCCATGGACTGCAGCACACCAGGCCTCCCTGTTCATCATCAACTCCCAGAGTTTACTCAAACTCATGCCCATTGAGTCAGTGATGCCATCCAACCATCTCATCTTCAGTCGACCCCTTCTCCTCCCGCCCTCAGTCTTTCCCAGCATCAGGGTCTTTTCAAATGAGTCAGCTCTTCACATCAGATGGCCAAAGTACTGGAGTTTCAGCTTCAACATCAGTCCTTCCAATGAATATTCAGGACTGATTTCTTTTAGGATGGACTGGTTGGATCTCCTTGAACTCCAAGGGACTCTCAAAAGTCTTCTCCAACACCACAGTTCAAAAGCATCAATTCTTCAGTGCTCAGCTTTCCTTAGAGTCAAACTCTCACATCCATACATGACTACTAGAAAAACCATAGCCTTGACTAGACGGACCTTTGTTGGCAAAGTATTATCTCTGCTTTTTAATATGCTGTCTAGGTTGCTCATTATCTTAATGATATCAGATTCCATTATCTTAATTTCTTCAATGCTGAAGTCTAAGCTAGCATTTTTTTTTTTACTCTCCTCTTTCACATGTAGTTCCTTTTTGCTTTCTGTCATGACATTGGTGTTGCAGTAGAAATTACTAGGCAGTCAGTTTAAAACTCTGAAACCTCAGGCTTGTTTTCAGTAAACATCCTGCTCCACTGTCCTGGATTCCTGGAATGGGTCTTTAGTCTGATCAATTATCAGCACTCAGATCCAAAGAAGAGCAGCAATTAAATTCTGTTCCATATGCTTGAGGGAAAAACAATGGTGATCATTAATCTTAAGACCATACATTTGGCCCATGGTAAAATGGACAGAGGGCATGAAAAAGGGCAGTGACTTAATCCAAGGATCAAAAGAAGTCATGATGTTAAGTATCTTGACCTTTAAAGTGAATGTTTAGAAATAATGTGATTTAAAGGGTGTAAAAACCTCCTTGGGGTGATTCTTTACCCCCTCTCTATGCTGAGTGTCTATGCTGAGAGCTTTGCAATTTCCTCCTCTTTAATAAATCTTATTCAGTTACTACCACGTGCTTTTGCATGTTCATGAACTCCATTCTCTGGCTGCATGGACAAGAACTCGGATTCCTGTCTCATCTTTTGGGGGCTCGTCTGGAAATCCTGAATGCCTACTCAAGGTAAGCACAGACACTCATTCTCAAATCTGTCATTCACTTCTCATTACCTAATCTAGCTGCACGGTCTCTTGAGCCACTCTATTACACAACCCTGCACGAGTTCCAAAGGCAGACAGCGTTAGTAGACAGTGGCCTCGGGTCTCGGTATTAGCCAGCAGATTGACCTGGGGTGCTGAGCAAAATCTCTGCTAGGCTGCTGCCTCAGTGAGAACCGCAGGACATCTACCATTTCTCTTTCCTAACATTTAGAGGTTTTGAGATTTTTCACTTAAGGTAGGATCATTTTGGAGTGTGTGTAAATACTAATAACCTTATGCACTACATAGCTTGCTTTAGGGGAACTCCAGTTCAGGCACACCCAATGTTCAAGAGCACAGCAAGTCCACCAACTTAGGCTCTCACTCTATATCTCTCTCTAGGTGGAAAGGAAGATGGAGACAGGAAGAGGACAACAGTCTAGGGTAACCGGATAATGATGCTCCAGACCAGGTGCACTCCAGAGTTGAGGGAAGCATACTTTATTGGTGTTTCTTTGCTCCCACAGTGCAAGGTGGGGACACCCTCTATCAGAAGAATCAGAGAAAAGACGAAGAGCACTGGACGCTGGTCTTTTGTCTTTCAGATGGGAGCCACCTCTTCTTGCCTTACACCCAGCTCAAAGCAGATGCCTTTGGCAAGTATACTGAAGAACTAGAAGAAGTTTGACCCTTAGACCTTGTTAAAGAAGTGTATGATCTTTTTCTGCACCAAGGCATAGCCTCAATAGGTCCTATCTGATGGTGAAAAATGACCCCCTGAGGGCTCATTTGATTATAATACCATCCTCCAACTAGACCTCTTTTGTAGACCAGAAGGAAAATGGTCAGAAGTGTCATATATACAGATTTTGTCTTGAGAGAGACAACCCTCTTATCCAGGAGTTGTGGGCTTGCTACTTCGATGCTGCCTATAACTTCCTCCAAGTCCTCAGGTCAAACTGTCGCCCTTAACCAGAGCTGCCCAAACCTAGCCCGCAGGAGCCTCCACAATCTCTGGTAATGCCTTGGGCACCAGCAGCAGCTCCTACCCCAGTGGCTCCTAACCCAACACTGGTGATCTCTAGGCTGTATCCTCCCCTCCTTCCATTACAAGAAGCTCCTAATGGGGACTTGGGAGCCACAGGAGTCCATGTTTCTTTCCCCCTTCGAGATTTAAGGCAAATTAAATTAGACCTAGGAAGCTTTACTGAAGATCCTGACAATTATATAAGTGTTTTTCAGGGTCTAAACCAACCTTTGAAATGGCACGGAAAGATATTATGCTAATCCTGACTAACGCCCTTACTGACAATGAAAGAAGTAGTAATTAAAAATGCCCCAGGGATGGGGTGATGAATGGTATGCTATTGGCATGCAGGGGAGATGTGACAGTGAGTCAGCATGGTTACCTACCGGGCTCCAGGCAGTGCCCATAGCCGATCCTAACTGGGCACATGACAAAGACAGTGATGACTGGAAGAGAGTTCACTTTATCACTAGCATTAAGGAAGGCTTAAAAAAATCACAGGCTACTCCAAACTATCTGGAGTGATTCAGGAAAAGGAGGAAATTCACACAGCTTTTCTGGAAAGGCTCAGGGAGGCACTGAGAAAGCACACTAATTTGCATCCAGATGCCTCAAACTTATTCTTAAAGACAAATTTATTAGTCAGTCTGTTCCAGATATTCAGAGGAAAGTCCAAAAACTGGCCTTTGGCCCCCATATAGATTTAGAGGGCCTCGTTTAAGGAAAGAAATATTGCTCAAAATAGTCTGGAGTCAAAACTCCCTCCCAGGTCCTCCTCACCATTCTATGCAAAACAAAGAACTCAGAGCTGAAGAAAAAAAATGGACAATAAGGTTGATCACACCCAGCTTCTAGCTGGTCCCAGCTGGTCTCCAGAATTCCTTGCCCCAGCCGTTTATGAAATAACTACTCCGAACACTTCCCTGGCTTCCCTGTGGCTCAGACAGTAAAGTGTCTGCCTATAATGCAGGAGACCTGGGTTCAATCCCTGGGTCGGGAAGATCTCCTGGAGAAGGAAATGGCAACCCACTCCAGTATTCTTGCCTGGAAAATCCCATGGACAGAGGAGCCTGGTAGGGCTACAGTCCATGGGGTCACAAAGAGTTGGACATGACTGAGAGACTTCACTTACTCCAAACAACCTTGGAGAAGAACAGGCCCCCTTAACAGTAGATGTCCACATATATGCCTATATATACTTACTCTTTTCTTGGGTTAGTGCAGCAGCTCACTAATCTGATGCTGCCCCTTCTTGCCTCATTAAAGGTGAATCCGTTCCGTTAAGTGCCGGTCTCCTTCTTTTTCCGAACCTCGCCTCCTCTGACTCCCTTACCCTACACTGGTAAGAGCTGCCACATCAGTACTCCTAAACAGAAATCAGGAAGAACCTAAAGAAAAAGAGAATAGAGATAAGAGAAAGGCCGAAGCTCTCATTATGGCCCTACAGGGAGTTAACTTTAGGGCTACAAATGTGGGAGGACACAAGCAGAAACCTGGCGTCTGTTTTTGTTGTGGCAAGGATGGACACTTTAAGGGACAATGCCCCCAAGGCAAGCAGAGGCCACCACCAAGGCCCTGCCCCACTTGCAAGGGAGATCACTGGAAGAGTAATATCCCCAGGGACGTAGGTTTCAGGGGTCAGAAACTCAGATACAAGATCAAGATTCACGGGGCCCAGGGCTTCCCACTTTGGCTTCTGTCCTCATTACCACAAAGGAGCCTCAGGTGACTCTAACTAGAGCAGGCCATCCTGTTAAATTCCTACTGGATACCGGAGCCACTTTCTCAACCCTCCTGTGTAATCCGGGTCCTCCTTCTACTAAGTCAGCTACTAAAGGTGGCATTTCTGGAAAGCCAATTACAAAATTCTTTACACAACAGTTGAGTTGTAACCGGGATTCTCTTCTTTTTTCTCATGTGTATATGTGCATGTGCTCAGTCGTGTCCACCTCTTGGACTCTATGACCCCTTGGACTGCAGCCCGCCAGACTCCTCTGTCCAAGGGATTTTCCAGGCAAGAATACAGGAGGGGGTTGCCATTTCCTCCTCCAGGGCATCTCCCCCACTCAGGGATCGAACTTGCATCTTTGCAACTGCCTGCATTAGCAGGCTGATTCTTTTCTACTGCACCACCTGGGTATCCCAAGTGAGCACAGGGCGCCTGGCGTGCAGGCGTGGGGTGAAGGGCAGTGGCAGCAAAACTCCACAAAGTGAAGAAGCGGGAGGGCGATCACCCGAGGCCAGGTGATCCGCTCCTCCCATGGGGAGGCCGAAGGATCCCCCACGCTCCATCCACGAGGGACGCAGCATCCTTCCCCAAAGTTCTGATGGGGAGACCCTCCTCCAGGGCCCGGTGGGCCGGAAGTGGGGCTACGGACACCAGCCGGGCACATCAGGGACAGCCGTGGCACCCTCACCTCCACCCCCCCAGGGGTGGTGGTACAGGCATGGCACTCCACTCCAGTACTCTTGCCTGGAAAATCCCATGGACAGAGGAGCCTGGTAGGCTGCAGTCCATGGGGTCCCTAAGAGTTGGACACAACTGAGCAACTTCCCTTTCACTTTTCACTTTCATGCATTGGAGAAGGAAATGGCAACCCACTCCAGTGTTCTTGCCTGGAGAATCCCAGGGACAGGGGAGCCTGGTGGGCTGCCGTCTATGGGGTCGCACAGAGTCAGACTCCACTGACGTGACTTAGCAGCAGCAAGCCGGTGACCTGCGCACACTTGGACAAGGGCACCGCAGGGGGCGTCGCGCCGGGGGCTCAGGCGCTCTTCCTGGTCCAGCACGCGACAACATCAGCGGACAGGAGGAGGCAAAGGGCAATGGAGATGGGGGAAGGCGGGCCAGGGAAGCCAGACGCACCAGGGCGCAGCCCCAGGGATCAGAGGACAGGACGGACGAGGCACCAATGAAGTGCTGCCACGTAGGCCCACGTGGCATAGACATGGCAGAGGCATAGAACCAACAGTGGAGGTGGGGTGGCCACCAGCTACTGCAAGGGGCCCGGAAGTCATTCTGAATGACCCGGAAGGCTAGCTGCTTCTGCGTCAGGACACGGAATCTCACCGCAAGAAGCCTCCAGCGCAGGAGCGGTCCCCTGGCACCCAGGATGTCTACTGACCTTCCTGGCCGCCATGGAGCCCCCGTATCGGGGCTTGCGCCCACCACCGCCAACACCCAGAGCCACAAATGGCCCAGGAGAGCTCTTTCCCGCCGTGTACCGGTGCCTCCACGGCCCTCACATGCAACTTGCTGTGCCCAGCTTCCCCCCTCGGGGACCGAGGGCACTTCTGTGCCCGGAGACACCACCAGCCATGGAGGCCAGGGAAGGACACCACATGAGGCAAGACCGGTTAGGTCCTAAACAGGGTAAGGGGGCACTGGGCGGTCACCTGTGTCGGGTGGGCCGGGAGCGGGGAAAAGCTGGAAGTGACGGGGAAGAGCAACAAACACGCACAGGGAGGGCCGGGGGACAGGGGCACGTGCGCTGTCTGGTGATCAGAAAGACTGAGTCACGGCCGGCCACCTAGTTTTCAAGTAGGAATATTGCTATTTTTAAACAAAAACACGTCCACACCTGTTAAAGGATTTTGAGAGGCAGGTTGGAACCGCTCACCCTTATATATACTATCAGCTGACTGAGTAGAATGATTTGAATTTGTTTCATGAATATAAAGATATTTTGCTGCTTTGTTTTCCTAACGTATACTACAGATTTACACTCCAAATAGTAACAGAGATGAATTTCAGGTGTTTAATACATTCATCACCTTTTGGTAATTTTTTTTCTTTTTTGTTTTATTCATCCTGTTGAGTATGTAATGGGTCCTAATTTTCTTGAATACATATTTTTCCTGATGACTAATGGTATTATGCAAGTAAGCTTTTGGGTCATCACGTTCTTTTGCCAACTTTTGTTGGGTTATTTGCCTTATTAGTACATTAAACTTCTTTATAATTGGGACCATGAGTCTTTTCTTAGAATAATATATATTTCAAATAACTTTATTCATACTTTGTCCTGTGTATTTACTCAGAAAATGCATTTGGTAAGCAGAAGTTCTTATTCATAATATATTTCAGTTCCTTATATTTTCCTGTGTAGTTATTACTTTTCAAATCCTGGATAAGAAAAAATTCCTACTCCAAGATTTTGAAAATGTTTCCTTATGCTTTATCTTCTAAGAGACAATTCTATTATTGTTTGCACTTATATCTAAAATCTATCTAGAATATATTTATGTGTTTAGTCACTAAGTCCAGCTCTTTGTGACCCCATGGACTATAGCCCTCCAACCTCCTCTGTCCATGTAATTTTCCAGGCAAGAATACTGGAATGGGTTGCCATTTCCTCCTCCAAGGGATCTTCCCAACCCAGAAATAGAACCTGTGTCCCCTGTCTCCTGCTTGGCAGGTAGATCATTACCACTGAGCCACCTGGGAAGCCCTTAGTATGAGGTAGGTGGTTACATTATTATTATTTTTTCTGTGTACTTATTTAAACAAACTCATTCAATTTCTTAAAAATAGTACAATTTCCTCTCACTTCACTGCAGTGGAACATTTCTTACACATAACATAACTTTGTAAAGTATTAATGTATCTTTGTCTGGCTTCTGTTTTACTGGCCATTTTTTTTCTTCCTATTTTTACACTAATGCTTCACAATCTTATTTACCAGTGGTTTATAAGAGCCTTGATATCTGGTGGTAAATGATGATGATACCAGCAATTGATGTACCGGGCTCCTCTGTCCCTGGGATTCTCCAGGCAAGAACACTGGAGTGGGTTGCCATTTCCTTCTCTAATGCATGAAAGTGAAAAGTGAAAGGGAAGTCGCTCAGTAGTGTCTGACTCTTAGCCACCCCATGGCCTGCAACCTACTAGGCTCCTCCATCCATGGGATTTTCCAGGCAAGAGTCCTGGAGTGGGGTGCCATTGCCTTCTCCAAAATTGTGTTTACTAATCTTTATAATAAAGAAACTACTTAATCAGATGGTTGTATTGATGGCTATGATGATGTATGTTAATATTTTGAAAAATACAATATTCTCTGAAAATGTATGTATGTATATACACTCTTGAGAGTCCCTTGAACTCTCAAGATCTTGAGAGCCCCTTGAACTCTCAAGATCTTGAGAGCTCAAGGAGATCCAAGTAATCCATCCTAAAGGAAATCAGTCCTGAATATTCTTTGGAAGGACTGATGCTGAGGCTGAAGCTCTAATACTTTGGCCACCTGATGCGGAGCACCGACTAATTGGAAAAGGCCCTGATATTGGGAAGGATGGAAAGCAGGAGGAGAAGGGGACAAAAGAGGATGAGATGGTAGGATGGCATCACTGACTCAATGGACATGCGTTTGAGCAAGCTCCAGGAGTTGGTCATGGACAAGGAAGCCTCATGTGCTGCACTCCATGGGATTACAAGGAGTTAGACATGACAGATGGAGAAGACAATGGCACCCCACTCCAGTACTCTTGCCTGGAAAATCCCATGGATGGAGGAGCCTGGTAGGCTGCAGTCCATGGGGTCGCTAAGAGTCTGACACAACCGAGCGACTTCACTTTCACTTTTTGTGAAAGACACTCAGTCGTGTCTGACTCTTTTCGACCCCATGAACTGCAGCATGCTAGGCCTCCCTGTCCATCATCAACTGCCAGAGTTTACCCAAACTCATGTCCATTATGCAGGCCTCTAGGGCTTCCCAGGTTGTTCAATGGTAAAGAATCAGCCTGCCAAGCAGGCTGACCCGCTTCAGTCTGTGGGTTGGGAAGATCCCTGGAGAAGGAAATGGTAACCCTCCTCAGTCTTCTTGCCTGGGAAATCTCATGGACATAGAAACCTAGGAGGCTATAGTCCATGGGGTCACCAGTGAGTTGGACATGACTTAATGACAAAACAAGGAACGGAAGGGTCCTCTAATCTCCCCAAAAGAGGGAGAAGGGGTGGAAGAGAGATGGGAGGTAAGCAGGTTGACAGGAGTCTATCAAAGTTACAACTCATTCTCAGGGCCTTCTTTCCCAATCCAAACTATAAATTTCAAGTCAATGAACATTTGAAATTACATTATAATATTGCTATTCTCATGATTAAAATGGAGAACTTAAATTCAGATAGATGTGTTTTCTGCATTTCCAAGAAATTAGAGACTCTGAGCGTGCCCACAGAAGACGTTCTTTGGCCTAAAACCTATAGCATGATTCCAGAAGAGTACAAGGGATAAGTTTTGTGGTTGCTGCTGTTGTTTGCCACTGAGTTACATTGACTTCCACTCTCCCAGTTCTGTGCAAAATAAACCATTGCCATCCTCTAACCTAACCAAATTAGACAATGTATTCCCGATTCCAGCTTTAAGGGTCTCTTTCCTGGAATCACTTCTGTAGCATATGATTTCTATTTTGTCTCTTTTTATCCTTAATTTTTCAAGAAAACAAATTATTATATATTTGGTCATATTAATTATCATATAACTTAACATCCACGTAGTTGTGTCATTTTTCTTCTCATTACTCCTTCAAATATAAATTTAAATGTAAATATTTATGGGGTAACTCTTCTGAAGAAGAAAGTGTATGAGAAACATATATATATATATATATATATGTATATATACACACACACACACACACACACACATATATATATATATACAGATGTGTAAAGTGAAAGAAAGAAAGTGAAGTCACTCAGTCGTGTCCAACTCTTTGCGACCATATAGACTGTAGCCTACCAGGTTTCACCATCCATGGGATTTTCCAGGCAAGAATATAGGAGTGGGTTGCTATTTCCTTCTCCAGGAGATCTTCCCAACCGAGGCATTGAACCCAGGTCGCCCGCATTGCAGGCAGAAGCTTTATCGTCTGAGCCACCAGGGATAGACAGATGTGTATATATATGTGTATATTCACACACACAAATATATGAATTATCCCCTGATATTTGAAGGTGATCTAGTTGATAAAAATTTTGATCCTAGCATTCTTTTTTTGTGATTTTTTAAAAAGTTTCATTGGAATGTGGTTGCTTTTCAATGCTGTGTTAGTTTGTAATGTATAGCAATGTGAATCAGCATACTTATATATACATCCCCTCCCTTTTGTACTTCCTTGTTATTCAGCTCATCACAGAGCATTAAGTAGAGTTCCCTTTGCTGTAACATTCTCATTAGTGATGTTTTTAAAATACATAAAATATTGCATTATATAACTACTGAGCAGTCTGATGGCTAGCCCAATCCTTGTCAGAGTCTCAGATGCAGTCCTTGGGAATATCAGCCTGTTGTGTAAATTTGTGGGTGGGGAAACAGTTGCAGGCAAGACCCTAACTTGTACATATCTTTTCTGGTTTATGTACAAATGAGTGCCCAATTTAAAAGACAACTACATGATGTGAAACTGATAAAGATCATTTTTAATTACTTCCATGTCCAGCTTCCCCAAAGGGCAATTCCATTGATGGGACTGGAGATATACTGAATTCATGGTGACTTAGAAGGAAAAGAAGAAGAAAGATGAATGTCCACAGATGTGTGGTTAGTTTAAACCAGTATTCATCTCTTCTGAGAATGACCTGTGAACACATAGGCTAGGTGTCAAATCTTGTGAAAGAAAAAGATCACAATTAACCTGGGGAACCAGAGAGAAATAAGAGGTCAATGGAAGCATTCCACACTATTCTATTTAATGCATATTCAGTATTCACTGCAACACTGATGCTAATTTTTCCGACCTAAGAGATTCTTTTGTGAACATTTTTGTACTTAAGCCTTTATATAAAAGCAATTCTAGGGTATATACCTGGAAGTGGAGTTTTGGGATCATGTACAAGGGCATCTTAAACTTTCTCAGATATTAGCCAAATGTAATCTAAAGTACCGTAAAATATTTCTATTTATATGCCAGCAGTGTGTTAGAGTTTCCTTTACATTTTTATAAAAGAATAATTTTTTAGACTATTTTAAATCCATATTAAATAGGTGTATAGTAGTATCATTGTCTGGAGAAGGCAATGGCAACCCACTCCAGTGTTCTTGCCTGGAGAATCCCAGGGACGGTGGAGCCTGGTGGGCTGCCGTCTATGGGGTTGCACAGAGTCGGACACGACTGAAGTGACTTAGCAGCAGCAGCAGCAGTATCATTGTCCTTGTTGTTCAGTCGCTCAGTTGTGTCTGACTTTTTGCAACCCCATGGACTGCAGCACACCAGGCTTCCCTGTCCTTCACCATCTCCTGTAGCTTACTAAAACTCACGTCCATTGAGTTGATGATACCATCCAACCATCTCGTCCTCTGTTGTCCCCTTCTATTCCTGCTTTCAAACTTTCCCAGGATCAGGGTCTTTTCTAAGGAGTCAGCTCTTCACATCATGTGGCCAAAGTATTGGAGCTTCAGCTTCAGCGTCAGTCCTCCAATGAATATTCAGGACTGATTTCCTTTAGGATTGACTGACTTGATATTCTTGAAGTCTTCTCCAGTGCCACAGTTCAAAAACATCAATTCTTCAGCACTCAGCCTTAAAAATTAGTATTTTAGACTATTTTAAATCCATATTATAGGTGGACAAAGGTATCATATAATCTTTTAATTTGAATATTCCTGATCATCAATGCGATTGATTATTCTTTTATTTGTTTTCTGACTATTTTGATTATTCTTCTGCAGATTACCTGCCAATCCAAATTTTGCATCAGTTATGCTCTTGGGCTTTTCCCTTTTTGTGTGTGCACATTTAATGTATATCTTTGAGACTAACATTGGTGATTTAGTTACATTGCATATTTGTCATAGTATTTAAGGTCAGTTCTTTAAAAATAAATTCTTTTCTTCTGTGTGTGTGCTTAGTCACTCAGTCGAGTCTGACTCTTTGTGACCCCATGGACTGTAGCCTGCCGGGGTCCTCTGTCTATGGGGATTCTCCAAGCAAGAATACTGGAGTGGGTTGTGATGCCCTGCTCCAGGGGATCTTCCCAAACCAGGGATTGAACCCAGGTCTCCCGCACTGCAGGCAGATTCTTTACCATCTGAGACACCAGGGAAACCAGTGTTATTTTATATTTTAAATGTATAGTAGATGGATTCCCCCTTTGTACTTCTCTCTTTTTGATTGGAATTATGTTTATTTTGGAGATTATTTAGGAAAAATAATTTCTATTAGTGATATTGTTACTGTAGCACTTATCACCTTTATTTTTGCATGAGCATATTTTTGTTTTAAACTTCAGAGTTACTTCTGAGCAATTTAAAAGTGGTTTGTTAATATTTTATGTGTTATATTATTCTTACGATTTTTCATTTTCTGATCACTTTTTTCGAGTTTTTATATTCAGAATTTATAGAGAACTAACTTGGCATGTTTATTTAATTAATTTATTTAATAAATCTTTTTATTCCTTAACACAATCTATCTATCTATCTATCTATAACCTTTTGGCCATACTAAGTGGCATGCGGAATTTTAGTTACCCAATGAGAGATCGAACCTGTGCTGCTTCAGTGGAAGCTGAGAGACCTAACCACTGGATCTCCAGGGAAATCCCTAACACCTGGCATGTTTTGAATTTGCTTGTTTATTTAATTGATTTATTTTTAAAGAAGGATATTTGCTTTTCAGAATTTGTTGGTTTCTGCCAAACATCAACATGAATCAGCTATAGGTATACATATGTCCTTTCCCTCTTGAACCTCCCTCCCATCTCCCTCCCCAAACCACCCCTCTAGGTTGATACAGAGCCCCTTTTTGAGTTCCCTGAGCCATACAGCAAACTATCTATTTTACACGTGGTAATGTAAGTTTCCATGTTACTCTCTCAATATATCCCACCCTCTCCCTCCTCCCTTCTCCCCATTTCCATAAGTCTGTTCTCTATGTCTGTATCTGCATTGCTGCTCTGAAAATAACTCCATCAGTACCATCTTTCTAGATTCCATATATATGTGTTCAGTTCAGTTCAGTCGCTAAACAGTGTCCGACTCTTTGCGACCCCATGAATTGCAGCATGCCAGGCCTCCGTGTCTATCACCAACTCCCGGAGTTCATTCAAACTCATGTCCATCAAATCGGTGATGTCATCCAGCCATCTTATCCTCTGTGGTCCCTTTCTCCTCCTGCCCCCAATACCTCCCAGCATGAGAGTCTTTTCCAATGAGTCAACTCTTCGCATGAGGTGGCCAAAGTACTGGAGTTTCATCTTTAGCATCATTCCTTCCAAAGAACACCCAGGACTGATATCTTTTAGAATGGACTGGTTGGATCTCCTTGCAGTCCAAGGGACTCTCAAGAGTCTTCTCCAACACCACAGTTCAAAAGCATCAATTCTTCGGTGCTCAGCTTTCTTCACAGTCCAACTCTCACATCCATACATGACCACTGGAAAAACCATAGCTTTGACTAGATGAACCTTTGTTGGCAAAGTACTGTCTCTGCTTTTGAATATGCTATCTAGGTTGGTCATAACTTTTCTTCCAAGGAGTAAGCGTCTTTTAAATTCGTGGCTTCAATCACCATCTGCAGTGATTTTGGAGCCCCCAAAAATAAAGTCTGACACTATTTCCACTGTTTCCCCATCTGTTTCCCATGAACTGATGGGACCAGATGCCATGATCTTTGTTTTCTGAATGTTAAGCTTTAAGCCAACTTTTTCACTCTCCTATTTCACTTTCATCAAGAGGCTTTTTAGTTCCTCTTCACTTTCTGCCATAAGGGTGATGTCATCTGCATATCTGAGGTTATTGATATTTCTCCCGGCAATCTTGATTCCAGCTTGTGCTTCTTCCAGCCCAGCATTTCTCATGATGTACTGTGTATATAAGTTAAATAAGCAGGGTGACAGCCTTGACGTACTCCTTTTCCTCTTTGGAACCAGTCTGTTGTTCCATGTCCAGTTCTAACTGTGGCTTCCTCACCTGCATATAGGTTTCTCAAGAGGCAGGTCAGATGGCCTGGTATTCCCATCTCTTTCAGAATTTTCCACTGTTTATTGTGATCCACACAATGTTAGGATACCATGTTTATCTTTCTCTTTCTGACTTGCTTCACTCTGTAATAGGCTCTAGGTTTATTCATCTTATTAGAAAGGAGTCAAGTGTTCCTTTTATGATGGAATAATCTTCCATTTTATATATGTACCACAGCTTCTTTATCTATTCATCTGTCCATAGACATCTAGATTGCTTCCATGTTCTAGCTATTGTAAATAGTACTCTAATAAACAGTGGGGTACATGTGTCTTTTTCAATTTTTCTAACCTGGCATGTTTTTAATAAGCTTAATTTGTGGTAAATAATAACTATAAAATAATTAATAAAATGTATTCAGAGTTTGTTTCTTTTTACAGTCCATTTTTAACTCTGATGCTATATTGAAGCATAGTTAGAAAATGAACATTTACCAGTAATTTCAAGAACTACAAAAGTATTATTAGTACTGAATCTAGATGTCTGATCTAGTGTAGTTTAATTTCTCTCTATTTTATTCCATAGTTTATTACTCATTTAGATATAAGTTATGCTTTCAGATGTAATTTTGAACATCATTTTCAGACTTATTTCAAGACTTTGAAATGTTGCTCTTTACAGATTAATTTTATCAGAAATCAATGTTTAGCTGTCAACTTCATTGGGATTTGCAAGATTGCATTTCTTATTGTTTTGTTTTACCTTTTGTTGAGAGTTCATTTTCAGCAAGAGCTTTTGGATTTTTTTTTCTCTTTTCTTCTGTTTGGCGTTTTGAAATTAATTAGCTCATAAGGAATTCCAGCCTTAAGACATGTTTGAGAGAGTGATTGCTAAGTCACACAGTCGTGTCCAACCCTTAGGGTCCCCATGAACTGTGCCCACCAGGCTGCTCTGTCCATGGAATTTTCCAGGCAAGAGTACTGGAGTGGGCTGACATTTCCTCCTCCAGGGGATCTTCCCAATCCAGGGAGATATGTTTAGTAGTACTTACTTATTTTCCCTTCTTTTATTCACTGATAGATGTGGAAATACTGACTTCGAGTATTAAATTAACCTGAGGTCCCCATAATCCTAACAATAAATTAGCATACCAACCAAGAAGGAGTAATACTCATGTGATAGACAAATTCCCTGTTCTCGGATTTATTTCATATATGAACCCAACTGTCCTTTTTAGCTTTCTTCATGTTTATAGTTGCTCTGATTTTAAATAAAGGGCAACATCAAAGCTAGAAATAACTTTCTGTACTGTGTCAGTTGTTTGGGCTGAGTTTCAAAACTGCTTCAGAATCCAGTAGAAAAAGCAATTTTCAATTATTGGAAATAAGTACAATATACTTTGACAATATAATAGGTAGCCTAAACTGTATACAAAGGGTCATTCTATGACATATTGCCTTCAAATTTATGATTTTGAGGAACCATTGAGAATTTTTATGCAGCATTAATGACATTTTAATCTATGCTGATTTATTTAGATTAGAAAATGTTATGTTTTCTAGTTTTGTGGATAACTTCTCAATAGCATTGCTTGTGTAATCATATGTACTAGTATATATAGTATATCAACAACTTCATTTTTTAGTTTGAACTGTTTCTGTTACATATATTTTCTTTTTTTTTCTTTTGGAAAAATTACAGTGACATAAAAATTAATTTACTTAAATTTACAAAATGCGTTATAGGAACCAGAAAACTGGTGCCTCTCACTTTGGCCTGTACAGACAGGACTGGAGATTGAAATGCTATGAGGAACTGATATTCTTTGGGAAGATTCAGCTTAAGTTTTTATCTATCATTAGTGTTTATGTGATAAGTGTATTTAGCTATTCATGAATTCTGATGTTTGTTCCACAGTAAAAACTACCTAGTCAAATACCTTACCTTTATGATTAAGAAAAACAAGGATCAGACTCGTGACATTTGTTACAAACTGTCACAAGTTGGAATGCATTCTTAAGATGATAAAAATTTATAAGTAAATGGATGCAGTTCTTTGACATTAAGCATTGTAAAACTGTACACTTAAGCTTAAACTGTAAAACTCCTGCCTTAACAGTTAAAAAGTATATTCAAGTTTAAGAACTGTGTTATAATGTTAACCTGATTATTTCTTACATAATACAGTGGCCTGTAGTTGGATTACTCTCATCAGATAATTCAGTTTTAAGAAAACATAATTTAGCAATGGACTGGAATATATAATGGCTGCTTGTATGTACTATTCTGCGTGAGTGCCTGCTGTGTGTTTGATTGTGACACCAAGGACTGCAGCCCTCCAGGCTCCTCTGTCCGTGGATGTTTCCAGCAAGAATACTGAAGTGAGTTACCACTTCCTCCTCCAGGGGATCTTCCTGACCTAGGGATCAAACCCAATTCTCCTGTGTCTCTTGCATTGGCAGGCAGATTCTTTACCACTGACCCACCTGAGAACTTCATTCATTACTTGCAACAGTGCTGATCTACGCAAAACAAATTACACACCCTCATTATCCTAAACTAATGTCAGCCATGACGTCTCCGGAATAACAACGTTTAACTTTCTTAGGGAAATTAGGTGTGACAGCAATGCAGATTTCCCTTACCAAGCAACAAATAATAGCTTGTTTTATTTTGGTTAGGCTGTGTGACTTCAAAAAACAAAAGTTAAAAATATTCCATAAAATGATTATTTTCTACATTATATAGATGTTCTAAAATAAAAGTTTTAGTCAGTACTTTTTATGCATATCAAAAGATGGAATGTAAACAAAATTTCTACTTGAAAGTGGAAGATTAACTATATTAACTTAGATCCACAAAATTTGTTATCTAAGGGTGAATGAGTGTTATCCAATTTTTATGTTTCTTTCTATAAAAATGAGATTTCTTGTTTTAAAATCGTCTGCTCTTGGATATGTGCCTTACTCCTTTTCATAGAATTAATGTGGTTTGCATCATTTCTCAGACAGGACTCTTGGTGTCTCTTTCTTTCATCTGGACTGGTGTGAGTCCATACCTTTTGTAAGGTCTGTATAGACACAGGACTCTTATAGAAAAGTACACTCTAGTTAGCTCTGTAGAGAAAAACAAGTCATGTTCTTTCTGTTCTTCTTGGTCACATTTCTGTCTTATATCAGAAAGTTTGGGTTCATATTTGATCAAAAGAAGTGATATTTATTATGTCTTATCAGTTATTTTATTTTTTACTGTGAAAGTACATTTAATTATACTTAACAAAGTTACTTGCTCACCTATTTTCTGTATTGAAATCTAATTCTGTAATTTCTTTTGTATATTTTCCCTTGTGTACAAGAATAATAATAATTACATTTACACACATTAGATGTAGCAACTAGTTTAAACACACACACATAATTTATTCTTCACAACAGTTTTATGAAATAGATGTTATTATGTCTCAGATTAGGAAGACAAGATAGGAAAAGGATGACTAACCACTCCTAGGATACAGACCAAGTAAATGGTAAACTAAAGATTCATACTCAAACAGCCTAATTTCAGAGTTCATATCTTTTAAAATTTATTTTATATCTCACATAGCAGTTTTACTAATTTCTTCATTAAAATTGTATATAACATAAAACAAAGTAATTGTGCCAAACAACTGACAATGTACTCCAGTTCAGTTCAGTTCATTTGTGCAGTCATGTCTGACTCCTTGTGACCCCATCGACTGCAGCTTGCCAGGCTTCCCTGTCCATCACCACCTCCCAGAGCTTGCTCAAGCTCATGTCCATCGAGTCGGTGATGGCAGTGGCACTGAACAACCTCTCTATCTGCCAGTAATGCTTCTAGCTCCATTAGATCTGCTGACCCATGGGACTTAAGTGGCAGAGCAGTTGCAGCTGGTGCCCCTGGGCTTCCAGTCTGCTGCAGTCTTCCTGTCTGTCTGCTACCTATAGACATTAAGCTTCAGCTCGGTGCTGAATATTTTCTGACTCATAATGAGTATTGATTGTACATGTGAGTAGAAATAGGATGTTTAAATCATTTTGCATCTTCTTCTTATTATTATTTATTTTTCTATTCCTGTTCATCATGAGGCAAGATATTCTGACCTACCAAGGCACAAAGTCAGGCATGTGTGACAGTGCTCCATTATCAAATGGAAGTGGGAATGAAGGAGACAGGGCTTGAGCAGGGCTGAGGGAAAAGTAGCTTGTGTGAAGGAGGTTGCTCACATCTCCATGGCTCCAATTCATATATCACATTCTTGAGCCCAATAAAGACAGTACTGTGGGATATAAAGAGACCACCCAAAGCTGACAGCTGTGGCCACCTAGTTTCTGTCTGGGGGTACCTCTAAAGGACAGGGCTGAATGGAGACTCGACCAGGAGACTTGTAACAGAGCACAGCCAAGAGCAGACCTCAGCACAGCCGTACCTGTGAGCTATTACTCTGCACCCTGTTACCAGGCAGCAAGTCCTGTTCAGCCATTTTCAATGGGCTCCTCCCCCCAAGGAAGCAACTGTCAGTGAGTGACCATTAGTGGGGACAACCAGGCAAGGTCAGCGAAGCAGGGCTTGTCACATGGACAGTGAGGTAAGAGTCAATCCTGGCCTCCCCTCCAGGGTGCTCCAGTTCATCCAGCCTCAGACCAATGGTGATCTGGGGACCCAGGGGACATATGGGGGTCTGTGTCCTGTTGACCTCCAGAGCCCTCACTGCGGCCTCTAATGGCCGCACCCAAGCCTTGAGGAGGCAGTGACCCTCTCCCCGCCTCTGCCACCTTCTGGCTGCACCATCTGCCCTGGATGCCATCTCCAAGACCTGCTCCCACACCCCCCACGTGGCTGGCCTGAGGAGCCTGAGGGCCAGTTGCATTTGGCGCCTGGCTCCCTCAGCAATGACAGCTGAGCAGGGTCTGAGGACCCAGCGCTGAGGGTGCTGCCAGCTGAGCTCTGACTCTGCCAGGACTGGACCCTGGAGGATAAGTCGTGCCTCAGGACCTGCCCTTTCTTGTCAGAACAGAAACTAACGAGTGTTAGCTTTCGTTATTTACGGGAACAGTTACCTGACCGTGACCTGGCCTCCAGATCTGGAGCTCTGACACCAAGATGTTTAAACACCTCACCATGCTCCTGCCTCAGCTTTCTAGGAAAGGGCTTCACTGAGGGCTTTCAGGCAGTTTGAGGTTTTTAAGGCATGAGCCACTCCTGTCCTTGCAGGGCCCTCAGTACATCTTTCTGGGCTCCACACCCTGACCTTCTGTTCTTGTTTAGCCTCCCTGTAAGTTGGGCATAGGGACTTGTTTTTCAGTAAAAGGCAGAGCTTCAGTCAGGGTAATTGCCTGTTTGCTTTTGCCTATAAGGCGAAATGCCAAATGACCAGCTCGATACCAATTCATGAAATGTGGCCAATGGTTTGGTGGAATGATCGTGGGCACAATTGTAAGATTCATGGAAAAAGAGTCTTGAAGATGGTCTGTAGGTAGATGTCTTTGGAAACAGGAAAGGAAGATATTTGTGTTCCATGTGAATTAGTAAAAAGAAAACCAACCAACCAAACAAAAAAAGAGGTACTTTAGCAATCAAGTGACTAAGATGGCTTCTACTATGAATGTCTGTGAGCATCCTGCTCAGCCACCTCTGTCTTTCCTCAATGACTCATGAACAAAGCAGTCCTGGTGACAAGGATGGGATCAGCATGATCTTAGCAATGCTGAATTCCACCCCCAAGGCTGGCCTGGCTGTTGACTCTGTTGAGTGTCCTTATCCCAACAATGGAGACTGACCCTGAGTTCTCTGAGGTGATCAGCCAGCTACCTGATGGCAGGTTGACTACATTAAATCCCTTTCTTTATCGAATTGGGTAACATCTTGCTTTTCCTGGAAAATACACTTGCTCAGAAAATGAATTTGCTTTCCTTGTCCACAGTGCTTCCCCCCAGACTACCATGACTGCTATATCCACCGTCATGGTTTCCCACACAGCTTTGCTTCTGAAGTAAATCGTGCAGAATTCCCTTGCTAGTGTGTTTCTACATCAGGTAGGCTGTAAGAGCTACACTCCTGTGAAACTTCAAGGAGGCTTTGAAATAACTGTTTTATAGTGCACATACACACACATCTCCTAATGACCTAGTTACACACTCATCTTTTCACTGCTCTGTAGGAATTTTGAAGCTGCAGTGAAATTGATTTAATGAATCAGGCCTAAGCAGTCAGTGTTAGTAAAAGATATATCATCTTGGGTGGGCCAAATTTAATTAATCAAAAGGCCTTTAAAAGAGGGTGTGTGCGTGTTAGTCGCTAAGACGTGTCTGAGTCTTTCGTGACCCCATGAATGAAAGCCCACCAGGCTCCTCTGTTCATGGGGTTTCCCAGCCAAGAATCCTGAAGCAGATTGCTATTTCCTTTTCTAGGGGATCTTCCTGACGCAGGGATCAACCCAGGTCTCCTGCATTAGCAGGCGGCTTCCTTAGCATTGAGCCACATTGGAAATTCTGTTAAAAAAGGATAGATCCTTTTTATATCCAAAGATTCCAGGCTTCATTTCATATAGTTTCCAGTCATGATTTTTAGCTCCTGGCTGTATGCCTTGCCAAAGTTCTCTTCTTTAATCAGCCACCAGGAATGGGTGAACCAATCCCTTGTAATAAGTATTGCTTCTTTTATTGAATTTCTGTGCACAAAAGTAATTCATGTTATTAGAGATTATTTCTAACACAAGAAGCACTTTTGTTAATTACATTTCTTTATTTTTGATTATAATTTTTATAACTGATGGACCAATGTTGTCACCTGATTATTAAGTAAGCACCATAATTTATGTTAGGCATCACTCTTCCTTTTGTACAGCTTTGTGGGTTTTAACAAATGCATCATGCCATGTGTCCACCATTGTAATATTGTATAGATAGTTTTAGGACCCTAAAGACCCCTGGGCTGCACTTATTCTTCCCTCTCTCTCCTCCCCTTCCACCAAACTCTTCCACCAAACTTCTGGCAATCCCTGATCTTTTCAACACCTGTAGAGCTTTGCCTTTTCCAGACTGTCATTTAGGTGAAAGCATCCCTTTTTATTCAGGATTTTGAGAATGACTTCTCTCACTTAGTAATAGCTCTTTAAACCTTCTCCATTTCTTTCAAGGCTCAGTTACTCATTCCTTTACTTACCAAATAATAATCTATTGTATGAATGCATCACAGTTTATTCACTTACTGAAGGACAACTTGATTACTTCTAATTTTTAGCAATTATGAATAAAGTTGCTCTGAACATCTGTGTGGAAGCTTTCATGTTTTCAGTGCATTTGGATAATGAACTAGGAGTGTGATTGCTGTATTACATGATAGGTAGCCTATATTTAGCTTCATAAGAAGCCCATAAAGTGCTTGTACCATTTTACATTCCAACAACAGTTAATAAATTGAGTTCCTGTTGCTCTGTATCTTCACCAATATATGGGATTTTCTGTTTATTGGAGTTTAGCCACTCTGATAATTGTCATAGTGGTATCTGCTTTTAAAAGAAATGAATTTATCATTCGTTCTTACTTTACTTTAGACCTTATTTTTGTATTTAGTATTGTAGCTATAGTGTAGTACCTGAAAACTTTAATCCTAGAACCTGGTTTCTTAGGTTCAAATTCTAACTCTACCTTTTACTCCTTGGTGACATTAGGTTAGCTGTTTAACATGTGCTTCAGTAACTTTATGGGTTTCCACAGTAAAGAGCTCAGATGCTAAAGAATCCACCTGCAGTGTACAAGACCTGGGTTTGTACCCTGGATCTGGAAGATCCCCTGGAGAACGGAATGGCAACCCACTCCAGTGTTCTTTGGTGAATCCAGTATACAGAGGTTTTAGTCCATGGGGTCAACAAAGAGTTGCACAGCAATAAGTGACTTTCACTTTTTTCAGTAGCCTTAATAATAAGATATACCTCACAGAGTTGTTACAGTAATTAGGCTTAGATTATTCTGGAACATATAAATAGCAATGAGTATCTGGCCTGTACTAAACTCTTTTATTATTTAATTGTATAAAATAACTTCATTTTTTGTCAAGAGGAAGCCATTTAGAATGTAAATAATTCCAAATATAGACAGAATATTGGTAATTATATTAATTTTAATTGTAAGGAAAACTTTCACATAATGATAACATTCCTCCATTGCTGCAGTATTACCATATACAGCTATCACTACACTATTTAAATTGTAATTCAGTAACTTCACAGTTGTAGGTCCCCCCACTACTTTGTAATTTTGTTTGATCATGGCTTTGACTTGATGAAACTGAGTTCAATATAATAAATGAAATTGCAAGTTCAAGGTTTTGATCCTGTATTTATTGTTAAATTCTAGCAATCAGAATCCAACAACACATTATAAAGATCATACACCATGACCAAGTGGGCTTTATCCCAGGGATGCAAGGATTCTTCACTATCTGCAAATCAATCAATGTAATACACCACATTAACAAATTGAAAAATAAAAGCCATATGATTATTTCAATAGATGCAGAGAAAGCCTTTGATAAAATTCAACATCCATTTATGATAAAAACTCTCCAGAAAGCAGGAATAGAAGGAACATACCTCAACATAATAAAAGCTATATATGACAAACCCACAGCAAACATCCTCAATGGTGAAAAATTGAAAGCCTTTCCCCTAAGGTCAGGAAAAAGACAAGGTTGCCCACTCTCACCACTACTATTCAACATAGTTTTGGAAGTTTTGGCCACAGCAATCAGAGCAGAAAAAGAAATAAAAGGAATCCAAATTGGAAAAGAAGAAGTAAAACTCTCACTATTTGCAGATGACATGATCCTCTACATAGGAAACCCTAAAGACTCCACCAGAAAATTACTAGAGCTAGTCAATGAATATAGTAAAGTTGCAGGATATAAAATCAACACACAGAAATCCCTTGCATTCCTATGCACTAATAATGAGAAAATAGAGAAATTAAGGAAACAATTCCATTCACCATTACAATGAAAAGAATAAAATACTTAGGAATATATCTACCTAAAGAAACTAAAGACCTATGTATAGAAAACTATAAAACACTGATGAAAGAAATCAAAGAGGACACTAGTAGATGGAGAAATATACCATGCTCATGGATCGGAAGAATCAATATAGTGAAATGAGTATACTACCCAAAGCAATCTATAGATTCAATGCAATCCCTATCAAGCTACCAACGGTATTTTTCACAGAGCTAGAACTAATAATTTCACAATTTGTATGGAAAAACAAAAAGCAATCTTGAGAAAGAAGAATGGAACTGGAGGAATCAACCTGCCTGACTTCAGGCTCTACAACAAAGCCACAGTCATCAAGACAGTATGGTACTGGCACAAAGACAGAAATATAGATCAATGGAACAAAATAGAAAGCCCAGAGATAAACCCACACACCTATGGACACCTTATCTTTGACAAAGGAGGCAAGAATATACAGTGGAGAAAAGACAGTCTCTTTAACAAGTGGTGCTGGGAAAACTGGTCAACCACTTATAAAATGATGAAACTAGAACACTTTCTAACACCATACACAAAAAAATAAACTCAAAATGGATTAAAGATCTAAACATAAGACCAGAAACTATAAAAATCTTAGAGGAGAACATAAGCAAAATGCTCTCTGACATACATCACAACAGGATCCTCTATGACCCACCTGTCAGAATATTGGAAATAAAAGCAAAAATAAATAGGATCTAATTAAATTTAAAGCTTCTGCACAACAAAAGAAACTATAAGCAAGGTGAAAAGACAGCCTTCAGAATGGGAGAAAATAATAGCAAATGAAGCAACTGACAAACAACTAATTTCAAAAATATACAAGCAACTCCCGCAGCTCAATTCAAGAAAAATAAATGACCCAATCAAAAAATGGGCCAAAGAACTAAATAGACATTTCTGCAAAGAAGACATACAGATGGCTAACAAACACATGAATAAATGCTCAACATCACTCATTATTAGAGAAATGCAAAGCAAAACCACAATGAGGTACCATTTCAATCCAGTCAGAATGGCTGTGATCCAAAAGTCTACAAGCAGTCAATGCTGGAGAGGATGTGGAGAAAAGGGAACCCTCTTACACTGTTGGTGGGAATGCAAACTAGTACAGCCACTATGGAGAACAGTGTGGAGATACCTTAAAAAACTGGAAATAGAATTGCCATACGACCCAGCAATCCCATTGCTGGGCATACACACTGAAGAAACCAGAATTGAAAGAAGACACGTGTACCCCAATGTACATTGCAGCACTGTTTATAATAGCCAAGACATGGAAGCAACCTAGATGTCCATCAGCAGATGAATGGATAAGAAAGCTGTGGTATATATACACAATGAAGTATTACTCAGCCATTAAAAAGAATATATTTGAATCAGTTCTAATGAGATGGATGAAACTGGAGCCTATTACACAGAGTGAAGTAAGCCAGAAAGAAAAACATCAATATAGTATACTAAAGCATATATATGGAATTTAGAAACATGGTAATGACAACCCTGTATGCAAGACAGCAAAAGAGACACTGATGTATAGAACAGTGTTTTGGACTCTGTGGGAGAGGGATGCGGGGATGATTTGGGAGAATGGCATTAAAACATGTATAATATCATATAAGAAACGAATCGCCAGTCCAGGTTCGATTTAGGATACAGGAAGCTTGGGGCTGGTGCACTGGGATGACCCAGAGGGATGGGATGGGGAGGGAGGTGGGAGGGGGATTCAGGATGGGGAACACATGTACACCCGTGGCGGATGCATGTTGATGTATGGCAAAACCAATACAATATTGTAGTAAAAAATAAACAGGTTAAGTTAAAAAAAAAATTAAAAATAGCAATCAGTGAGGCAGAAAAACAACGAGAAGATGGTTCCCAAGATGCTAATGAAATAATATTCTCATAAAAAAGTAAAGTATATATTTTAAAATGCATACAAAATGTTGAATATATATGAAACCAAATTTTACAGTAGTTTTAATGCAGGGGATGTGTCAGTGATATAATTTGGGGTTTTTTGTTTCTATTTGCCAAAAATGTTTTGCAATAAATTCACAATACTATTGTAATATGAAATGAGAAATATAAAAATAGTTTTGTAAAGATCAGACCCTTTATTGATCTTTTGTAAAATCGATGCATGATACAGGATGCTTGGGGCTGGTGCACTGGGATGACCCAGAGGAATGGTATGGGGAGGGAGATGGGAGAGGGGGCTCAGGATGGGGAACACGTGTACACCCATGGCAGATTCATGTTGATGTATGGCAAAACCAATACAATATTGTAAAATAATTGTCCTCCAATTAAATTAAAATAAAAAAAAAAAAAATTCAATAAAATGAATTCTTAAAATTTCCACTCTCTCTGGAAGGTGCCATAGCTAAGCACCTTAATTTCAATATATAAGAAGATTGTTATTGGTACTCTGATTCATCTACCACAACTGAATAGCCTGTGGCCTGACCCTAAGAGGGCACAAAGTTCAGAGACTTAATTATTACAAACAGTATGTCTTCTGTTTTAATTTTCTAATGGAGAGTAACTCTAAGACCCTTATGCAGGGAACTGACTTATGTTTCATGGCCTTGAAAAATGTTGCCACCTCAGTTAAATTAAGGGTCTACAGCTTTGACCATTTTGGGAGAACTGTCAGTAGTTATATGTCGTAAATATGGCCAGTTTCATATGAGCATTGTTAAGACATTACAGGACTTCCTCAGTGGTCCAATGGTTAGGACTCTGAACTTTCACTGCCCAGGCCCACGCTTCGATCCTTGGTCAAGCAACTAAGACCCTGCAAGGCACAAGGTGTGGCAAAATAAAAATAAAAATAAAAAAATAACCCCACCTCCCTTCTGAAACATTGTTAAACCTCAGAACTAAGTTGTGCTTGTCACAGACATCATATTTAGGAGTTTTTCCATCACATCAAAATTTTAATTTACACTACCAAATTTTAGAGCTAATGGATTTTGTACTATATACATATTTACTACATATATAGGTTTACTATATATAAGTATCATAAATGCTTAACTTTTTCATAGAATTTGTCCTGTGAATTTTTAGCCTTATCATGACACTGAGTAATGCTGTGTGTCTTCAATAATGTTATTTTTGGTTGTGGAATGTGGGGCATAATTTTTCTCCCACATTCAAGAGATAACCCCTTATAAACTCTCCGTTCCTAAAATGTTTTAATGAACAGAGGATATTTTTCAATTCCTATGCAATTAGATTTTATAGAATAGTTATATTTTTCATATTGATATTTTATAAATCTGGGGAATTTCCAACTATTCTGAGGAATACCATTGGAAAAAAACAAACAAAAAAAATCAAATAATAATTCCCTGTACTACTTTGGGTTCTTATCTTGGCAGTGAAAAGCACATTTCTAAGAAAAGTTAATTTCAACAACAGTAATATCTTTAAGGTAAATATTTCCCTTATACTTGCCTATCATACAACCATACAAAAACTAGATAGATTAAAAAAAAAGTCAGAATTTTTTATCTGATTGGTCAGAGCCAAAGGACCAGTGATTCTTTTTTAATATTAAACTAATATATAAAATAGAGTGAAACATTCTTTTGTAGTTTGGAAGTCAACGCCATCTCATAAATGATATTATATTTATCATATTAAATTTTATTTTTTATGATATACTTTCCAGTTTATTTATTTATTCTTTAAATTCATTTACTTTAATTGGAGGCTAATTAACTTTCCAATATTGTAGTGATTTTGTCATACATTGACATGAATCAGCCATAGGTTTACATGTGTTCCCCATCCTGAACCCCCCCTCCCACTTCCCTCCCCATCCCACCCCTCTAGGTCATCCCAGTGCACCAGCCCTGAACACCCTGTCTCATGCATAGACCTGGACTGGTGGTCTATTTCACATACGATAATACACATGTTGCAATGCTATTCTCTCAGATCATCCCACTCTCACCTTCTCCCACAGAGTCCAAAAGACTGTTCTATACATCTGTGTCTCTTTTGCTGTCTCGAATATAGGGTTATCATTACCATCTTTCTAAATTCCATATGTATGCATTAGTATACTGTATTGGTGTTTTTCATTCTGGCTGACTTCACTCTGTATAATAGGCTCCAGTTTCATCCACCTCATTAGGACTGATTCAAATGTATTCTTTTTAATGGCTGAGTAATATTCCATTGTGTACATGTACCACTGCTTTTTTATCCACTCGTCTGCTGATGGACATCTGGTTTGCTTCAATGTCCTGGCTATTATAAACAGTGCTGCGATGAACATTGGGGTACACATGTCTCTTTCAATTCTGATTTTCTTGATGTGTATGCCCAGCAGTGGGATTGCTGGGTCATATGGCAATTCTATTTCCAGTTTTTTAAGGAATCTCCACGCTGCTCTCCATAGTGGTATACTAGTTTGTATTCCCACCAACAGTCTAAGAGGGTTCCTTTTTCTCCACACCCTCTCCAGCATTTATTGTCTGTAGATTTCTGGATAGCAGCCACTCTGACCAGCATGAGATGGTACTTCATTGTGGTTTTGATTTGCATTTCTCTGATAATGAGTGATGTTGAGCATCCTTTCATGTGTTTGTTAGTCATCTGTGTGTCTTCTTTGGAGAACTGTTTAGTTCTTTGGCCGATTTTTTGATTGGGTCATTTATTTTTCTGGAATTGAGCTGAAGGAGTTGCTTGTATATTTTTGAGATTAATTGTCAGTTGCTTTGTTTGCTATTATTTTCTCCCATTCTGAAGTCTGTCTTTCCACTTTGCTTATAGGTTCCTTCATTGTACAAAAGCTTTTAAGTTTAATTAGGTCCCATTTGTTTATTTTTGCTTTTATTTCCATTAGTCTGGGAGGTGGGTCATAGAGGATCCTGCTATGATTTATGTTGGAGAGTGTTTTGCCTGTGTTTTCCTCTAGTTTCTGGTCTTAACATTTAGATCTTTAATCCATTTTGAGTTTATTTTTGTGTATGGTGTTAGAAAGTGTTCTAGTTTCATCCTTTTACAAGTGGTTGACCAGTTTTCCCAGCACCACTTGTTAAAAAGAGATTGTCTTTTGTCCATTGTATATTCTTGCCTCTTTTGTCAAAGATAAGGTTTCCATATGTGCATGGATTTATCTCTGGACTTTCTATTTTGTTCCATTGATCTATATTTCTGTTAAATTTTCAAAACCTTTTTCAAACAATATTGAAAACAGATTAAGAAAAATTACCAACACCTTTTTGGATATTTTCTTTTTTTAAAAGATAGCGAAAGGTGGTTTATTTTTTTTTTTTAATAAATTGTTTACAATTTAGAAATACTTTCCATATACACTATTCTTGGACATTTTCTTACAATGGTAAATATTCAGAGCACTTCACGATATTCCACAATGACATTTTTAAGTTTATTTTCCATTCTATTCTGATCTATTGTGTATATCTGTTTTTGTGCACATTAAGGAAAATGTCAAAGCGGTTTAGTAGTACATTTTCATTACAAAAGGTAAGCTTCCATAAAGGAATGACTGTGAAAAAGATCAAACAGTGTCAATTTTCTGTTTTATTGCCCTCTAAAGCAACTTGTGGGCTTAAATAATTGCAATTTTGACCTCTATTACAAATGATCAATCAGCAGAGACATATTAAAAACTCTTAATATAACTGACAAAAGAAGATATAATTGGGCAACAAAATGGCCAGAGATTGATCTTAGTTTTTAAAATCTTTATTTGCTCAATGACAGATATAAGTCTTGGGGATGAACTCGGCAGGCAGAGAAGATGTCTAAAGCAAAGGCGCCCCTGTGTGGATGTGCCTGCCAGGAACAGTGAGGAAGTCAAGGAAGTGGACATAAACTGAGGTGTTAGGTGGTGAATTTGGAGAAGTCAACAAGAACATGGATGGCCTAACCTGAATTACTGTGTGTGTTTGTGTGTTTAGATCTGTTTAATCAGAAAGGGGTTAGGAAAAGTAGCAAGGTATATATCTGTGTGTGATCTTATTCTTCCCTACTAACAGTGCTAAGGAGAAGGCAATGGCAACCCACTCCAGTACTCTTGCCTGGGAAATCCCATGGACGGAGGAGCCTGGTAGGCTACAGTCCATGGGGTCATGAAGGATCGGACATGACTGAGCGACTTCACTTTCACTTTTCACTTTCATGCACTGTAGAAGAAAATGGCAACCCACTTCAATATTGTTGGCTGGAGAATCCCAGGGACGGCAGCCTGGTGGGCTGCCGTCTATGGGGTCGCACAGAGTTGGGCACGACTGACATGACTTAGCAACAGCAGCTTAGCAGCAGTAGCTTAGCAGCAGTAACAGTGCTAAATTCTTTATCTGATTCTTGGAGTTGCCTGAGAGCTCAGTTGGTAAAGAAACCACCAGCAATGCAGGAGACCCCAGTTGCATTCCTGGGTTGGGAAGATCTGCTGGAGAAGGGATAGGCTATCCACCCCTGTATTCTTGGACTTCCCTTGTGGCTCATTTGGTCAAGAATCTGCCTGCAATGTGGGAAACGTGGGTTCAGTCCCTGGGTTGGGAACATCCCCTGGTGAAGGGAAAGGCTACATACTCCAGTATTCTGGTCTAGAGAATTCCATGGTCTGTATAGTCCATAGGGTGACAAAGAGTCTGACATCAATGAGCCACTTTCACTTTCACTTTTGATTTCATTAAAGAACTCTCTGTGTTAGAAATTTGATTTCTCTTTTACATGTGAAGATATGGTCTTCAGATTCTTTTTTTTCTGCTTCCTAAACACCTCCTCTTACTGCCTGCCAAAACAGTCTTTCTAGGATCCCAGGGAGGCCAATGAGAAGTGCTAAAGAATGCCTTCAAGGCAGCATGGTGCAGATAGGGTGTGGAAATTGGCCCCAGATTTATCTGGGTTTGAATCCCAGTGTCGCTGCTAGTTAGCTAAATTGACACTTATTCACAGAGCTATACAAATAGTTCAGATAATCATTGGTTTCATTGTCTATGAAATGAGTGTAATAATTTCATGTATATAAAGATGGGCTTCTCAGATGGTACAGAGGTAAAGAATCTGCCTTTCAATGTAGAAGCAAGAGACTCAAGTTCAGCCTCTGGACTGGGAAGATCCCCTGGAGAAGGAAATAACTGCCCACTCCAGTATTCTTGCCTGGAGAAGTCCAGGGACAGAAGAGCCTTGTGGGCTACACTCCATGGGACCGCAAAGAGGTGGACCCTATGGGCACACACACAATTAAAAAGGGAGCTAGCCTAGAATCACCAGATGTAGGTAATATCAGTTCCTTTCTTCTCCCTACCTTTAATTAGAGATAATGGGGATTGGGGAAATGGATGGAGAAAAAGAGCATGTGTGGGACTGCTCTGTGAGGCAAAGCCCCTTGCTGGAGGAGAGTTGAGGTGTGTGGTCTGATCCTTTTTATGGTTTGTGGTTCAAGGACTTAAAAGAACTAATACAAGGGCAGATTTGATTCAGAATTGGTGGAGGTGGAGGTGGGGTGGGTAGTCTGAAGGTTGAACTAGCAGATGTGAAATGGGAAGTGAAAGAAAGTGAGGGATTAATCATGATTATCAGCTTTTTGTCAAGAAAACACTATAAGGAGTCGATGGGACTCTGAAGTGAGGCAGATTGCAGGAGAAAAAGATCCCTTCTCTTGAGTTGCTGGCACACTTGAATATGACTCACAAGTTCCAGGCAGAAGATTTGGGAGCCCCAACACATTGGCATTTAAATAGGAAACCAAAATGCATTAATTGCTTATACAACAAGATGAAGTCATTTTCATTTCCTATTTACTTACATTGTGATACTGTAAGAATTTCTAAGGGTGTTATTCATTTCAAAATTTTTCATTTCAACAAAAACAATAATATTCTAACAGACATATTCATGAAGAATAGTATTACCAGAATGAGAGGAAAGTAAAAATAAAACAAGAAATTATTTGAGTAATATTTTGTAAATTTTATGCAAGCAAACTTTCTCTAAATGCCTTGGACTATTAACTTTTTCTCTTCTCATTTTCTTTGCCCTTGACGGGATTGAGTTTGCTGTTTAGGTGCAAAGATGTGTCTGACTCTTTGCGATCCCATGGACTGTAGCCCACCAGGCCTCTCTGTTCATGGGATATTCCAGGCAAGAATACTGGGGTGGGTTGTCTTTTCCTTCTCCAGGGGATCTTCCCAACCCAGGGATCAAAATTACATCTCCTGAATTGGCAGGTGGTTTCTTTACCTCTGAGTCACCGGGGAAACCCTGAGAATGAGTTCAATGAGTAGTTCATTGGAATTGGAAGTCACAGGAAAAACATACAAAGAGAAAATGAAATTCATAGGTATGTAAACCATTGTCTCTAGATTATTTCACTTGTTAGTCAATGCATTGTAATTATAAGCTGTATAAATAAAGTAATTTAGATTCAAAGATATTTTAGAGTCTTGTCTTAGTTTACTAGGACTGCCATCACATAATACCACAGACCCGGTTGTTTAAAAGACCGAACACTATTCTCTCATGTTCTGGAGGCTGGGATTTAAGGTCGAGTTGGATTTTCTTGAGCAGTCCATCCTTGACTTTGAGATGACTGCCTTCTCCTTGGGTTCTCTCATGGTTTTCTCTCTGTGTAGATACAGAATTAAGACTGCAACAGAAAAGTGTCAGATGATAATATTAAGTTCAGAACCCTTGCATGGCTATTAAACAATAAAACTGGGATTTTCCTTCTCCCAGACTCCACAGTGCAAGCTGTGCACGTGTAGTGTTTGACATCAGAGTGAGGCCTGAGACTAGAGATAGAGGTAGGAGCATATAGTGGGAAGGGAGCAGGGGTCACTTGAACAGTCTTACGTAATGGAGATACATAAATGCTGATACTGAAATTATTGCTTACTTTGCTTTGAGTCAAATTACCTGTAGGCCATTTAAAAGTATGTTTATTTTTTGAACTAATATTTAACTTTTATTGAAGTATAGTTGATTTGCAATGTTGTATTGATTTCAGGTATACAGCAAAGTGATTCAGTTTCATATGTATTTGTATATCTTCATACGTATCTGTGGGCTTCCTTGGGCTTTCCTTCTGAAGTAAAGAATCTGCCTGCCAATGCAGGAGATGAGGATTCAAGTCCTGGGTGGGAAAGGTACCCTGGAGAAAGAAATGGTAACCACTGGTAACCACTAGTTTGGTCTCTCTCTCTATGAGTCTGCTTCTTTTTTGTTACATTCACTAGTTTGTTGTGTTACTGATATTCCACACATAAGGGATATCATTCAGTATCTGTCTTTCTCTGATTTATTTCACTGAGCATAATACCTTCCAAATCTATCCATGTTGCTACAAACGGCATATTTTAATTCTTATGAATGAGTAGTATTCTATTTGGAGAAGGCAGTGGCACCCCACTCCAGTACTCTTGCCTGGAGAATCCCATGGACAGAGGAGCCTGGTAGGCTGCAGTCCACGGGGTCACTAGGAGTCGGACACGACTGAGCGACTTCACTTTCACTTTTCACTTTCATTCATTGGAGAAGGAAATGGCAACCCACTCCAGTGTTCTTGCCTGGAGAATCCCAGGGGATGGGGGAGCCTGGTGGGCTGCCATCTATGGGGTCGCACAGAGTCGGACACAACTGAAGCGACTTAGCAGCAGCAGCAGCAGTATTCTATTGTATGTCTGTGAATATATATATATGTGTGTGTGTGTATATATATATATATATATGTATATATATATATATATATATATATATATATACATATATATATATATATATATATATACACACATATGTGAATATATACACACACACATAACATCTTCTTTATCCATTCACTGGCTGCTGGATAGTTAGGTTACTTTCATATCTTGGCAACTGTGAATAATACTGCTTTGAACAGTGGGCTTCATGTACGTTTTTGAACTAGTGGTTTTGGTTTTCTTCAAATATATACTCAGGAGTAGAAATGCTAGATCATATGGTAGCTCTATTTTTGTTTTGTTGACGAACCTTTATACTGTTTTCTGTAGTGTCTGTTGCAATTTACATACCCACCAACAGTGTGGGAGGATTCACTTTTCTCAGTATCCTCACCAACATTTGTTTTTTGTATACCTCATTGTTTGTTTTTTTAATCTGCATTTCCCTGATGATGAATGATGGTGAGCATCCTTTCATGTGTTGCTATTATTTTTAAACTGATATGTACAGGTATAAATCTTAACACCTATGCAATTTCTTTTATGTTTCACCCACTTAGATGTGAGTCTAGGCCCTTTCGTTTAACAAGAGTTGATACAGAGTAATGAGGGCTTACTTATCACTGACAGATGTCCTGGAAATAACACTGTGTAATGTCCACAGTTAAGCCTGAAAAGGCCATGAGCCACTCAGATCAACCTCCTGCTGGAGCCATCCACCACCCACAATGAGCTCTGTGGTTCTGCCTTCTAGGAGGAAGCCCTGGCCTCGTGGGGAGGCTTCCTGAAGCTCTGCCAGCAAGCCCAGCTTCAGCTGCAGACGTGGCAGTGACGTCACCTCCAGTGGAGTCCAGCTCCTAGTGTAGTATCAACCCCAACTGGTGAGTCTCCTCTCCTGAGACCCCAACATCCTAGAGCAGAAATAGCCATCCCAAGTGCACCCTGTCTGAATTCCTCACTTTGGGACCAAAGTGGGTGTCACATGCCATGACATGGGGCTTAGTTTATAAAAATATTTTATATTAAAAGCATCAGAATAACACACTTGTGGAAAATTCACAGGTTACAACAGAATGTATATTAAAATCTCTTTCCTTCCTTCCGTATTCTATAGCCTTCTAGATGCTGTCTCTGGAAGTACTGTTATTTTTTCCAGACTTATTAATGGAACTATCAGATAGTGCTGACACTCTGACGTACATGTTTCTAAGAGTTGTACCTACATTTACTCATTTGCTCTTCGTTCACCATGAGTTCTCAGGTGGTAACTAGAAGGGAAATCTGCTTCATTCTGATTTCCTTCTAAAATTGGGTGTCTGAACTGCTGTCCTTTATTTCATTTTGAATTATATTCCTCCAATATATTTGAAAATACAGTCCCTAGGGATTTGCCTGGCAGTCTAGTGGTTAGGATTCCAAAGTAAGGGGAGTGGGTTCTGGGTTCAATCTTTAGTCGGGAACTAAGATTCCCACATGCCTGGGAGCCAAAAATCCTAAAACATAAAAACTAAGCAATATTGTAACAAATTTAATACATACTTTTAAAATATTATTAAAAAATAAATAGATTCCCTAATTCTTTTTTTAATTTTTATTCCTCAGTTTCCTTATTTATATATACACACACACAGACACACATACACACATTTTCCATCAAGCTGGGAAGCACTAAAATTGTTCATTTCATTTCAGTTCAGTTCATTCACTCAGTCATGTTCGACTCTTCGTGACCCCATGAATTGCAGCACGCCAAGCCTCCCTGTCCATCACCAACTCCCAGAGTTCACTCAGACTCACTTCCATCGAGTCAGTGATGCCATCCAGCCATCTCATCCTCTGGCATCCCCTTCTTCTCCTGCCCCCAATCCCTCCCAGCATCAGAGTCTTTTCCATTGAGTCAACTCTTCCCATGAAGTAGCCAAAGTACAGGAGTTTCAGCTTTAGCATCATTCCTTCCAAAGAAATCCCAGGGCTGATCTCCTTCAGAATGGACTGGTTGGATCTCCTTGCAGTCCAAGGGACTCTCAAGAGTCTTCTCCAACACCACAGTTCAAAAGCATCAATTCTTCGGTGCTCAGCTTTCCTCACAGTCCACACTTGGTTCATATCTCAGTTGGGTAATCCTTTTAAATAATTTGACACCATCTTAATTATTGTTTTACTTCATCAAGGACCCACTTAATCTGTTAGTTCAGATATTTGGAGGTGAGGTGAGTTGAGTCAGCAATGAAGGGCTTCCCTGGTGGCTCACACAATAAATAATCTACCTTCAGTGCAAGAGACACAGGTTCAATCCCTGGGTTGGGAAGACCCCTGGAGAGGGGAATGGCTACCCACTCCAGTATTCTTGCCTGGAGAATCCCATGGACAGAGAGACTGGCTGGCTACAGTCCACTGAGATGCAAAGAGCCCAACGTGATTGTGTTACTAACACTTTCATTCTTTTTTTTTTTTTTTTCAGTAACGATAAGGCTTTGTTCTACACCTGGCCTTCCCAGATGGCTCAGTGGTAAAGAATCTGCCTGCCAGTGCAGGAGACATGAGTTCCATCCCTGGGTTGGGATGATCCCCTGGAAACGAAATGGCAACCCACTCCAGTATTCTTGCCTTGAAAATCCCATGGACAGAGGAACCTGGTGGGCTACCAGCCATGGGGTTCCAAAGAATCAGATGTTATTGAACACAGAGGTACACACACACAATACGGGATTCCATGCCTTGGGCATGGAATTTATTTGTTTTAAATGCGGCAACTTTTAATGGGGTAGTTTGTTTTAAATGGGGCAACTTTTGGAGAAGGAAATGGCAACCCACTCCAGTATTCTTGCCTGGAATATCCCATGGACAGAGGAGCCTGGTAGGCTACAGTCCATGTGGTCGCAAAGAGTTGGACATGACTGAGTGACTTCATTTTCACTTTTTCATCTTTCTCTTAAAGTTTTCACTTCTGTGTTTTAGGGGGCTGGTCACTTATCATTCTGTAGCCACTGTTCATGACCATGAGATTGGGGATTGATTAGGTGTTGAATTGTGACCCAGAACACACATTTAATCCTAGAGTTTTGGGTGGTCTAAAATTCTTCATGTAGAAAAACAATACACTTTTCACCTAACCTACAGCTGAAAACACAGTGAATTGTTTTTTGTTACTTGTTCAGTGAATAGCCAGGCTTTACACACAATAACAGATAAATTGTTAAATGAATTGGCAGAGATTGAGAGATGAGTAAGTCTGTACATGTAGATGTATCCGGAGAAAAGGAAGTAATATATGTAGAGGAGAGAAGGATTTACATAATTTGATAAGTATATGTATTTTACAGTAAGAATATGACATTTTGCAATTGAATTTCAGTTAATGCTTTTTATTTCAACTGGAACATATTTTGAATTATTTGATCTAGAAATATCTGGTTACTTAGAAATTTTATAAATGAATAGAAATGGTATATATACAGGAATACATTTTCTTGTCAACATGTTAGCCTTGTTCCTCTTCACCCTGAGACGTTCACAAACAACTGTATTTGGGGGGCAGGCCTTTTTCTCTCATATACATTATTTTCTTAATCAGAGAGGAATCCATGAACCTAGGATTCCTTAGTTGAAAAAAAAATATTTATTTTGAAAAGCTCAGTTTGTCCATAGAAACAGAGTTTCTGGACAGTAGCAGTTGGACTCATCCTGTGCAGAGTCCAGTTCACTCTGAAAGTTCTGTGATGAATCATCTCCACTGTAATGTGATAATGCACATTCTGCACCAGGTGTCGCTTTGTGAGCTGAGAGGTTCACATATGGTGTCAAGTGAGAAGAGCTCACCTTCAACCTTGAGACTGAAAATGGGCAACCTGAACTGTTGTTCTGGAGGGAGGTTCCTACTGATCCTCTGTAGGCTGTTTCTTCAAATGGGCTGGTTAACGATTACTGACTTGTTTTTCCTTTTTTTTTTTAAGATAAATTTATTTTAATTGGAGGTTAATTACTTTACAGTATTGTATTGGTTTTGCCATACATCAACTCATTTTTTTTTCATTTCCATCACTTTACAGAGATATAAATGTATTTTATAGTTTGTTTTATTCCTTAGTTTATATTTTTTGGTTCTGCTGTCAAATGGCCACCTTAAATATCTTCCTAAATTAGAAAAATGAACAATTTCCTTGTGATAGTTTTGTACACACTCTTCCATAAAACCAAAAATGGAAAGAACAGAGGCAGGAGAACCATGAGGTCTCCCCAACATTGGACATTGCACAATAAGGGAATTGCAGCTCAACAGACAGGAGGGTCATAGGTCTCTATCATTGAAAGCTGACACGCATTTTAGTGTTTCTTTCCCCCATCTGTTAGGTTATCACTGGTTAATATGCAGAAGCTGTAGCTCATTTCTTTCCTGCTCCTCTCCTTTGCTCTCCTTCATCCAGCAAAGAGAATGATTCAGTGGTAGCTCAGTCCATAATTACTAACCTCCCACATGCATACGCTCCACCTTGTGTCCCCATCAAAAAAAAAAAAAAAGAAAAATAGAACACTGAGGGATTGGTGAGCAGCCTCACCAGTGTCCTGAAAGCTACTCTGTGTCTCACTACTTCCCCAGGAGGATCTGCTGGAGGAACCCCCCCCCCCCCCCGGGGCTGGAATGAGGAACAGGGACTGAGTACCCTGAAGGTATGGTCACATCTGTTTATCTGGAATAAGGCCGTTGCTTCACTTCTTTTATTTTATTCAGTCGAATACAATTATAGTAGTCTGACAATGTACATTATCACTGATGCATACAGTTTACTTGGTTGCTAGAATATTTAAGGTATATCAATTGTCAACACAGAGCTGATTCCAAAGGACATGTTAAAATGAAAGCATCAGTTACTACTGTATAACAGTAGGTACTTTCCTCAGCAGAAATTTTTCCTCTTGGAAAAGAATTTTGTAATTGTTGTTCAAATGGAAACAGAGATCTTACATGAAATAGGCCACCCTTTTTAACACGGGAGCCTTTCTGTTTTCTTTTGAGGCCATTGACTTAAGGAGTTTTAGTTTTCTGAGAAGAAAAATCAGAAGAGAAGACTTAGTGCAGAGAATAAAAGATGCTGACACCCTCACACTTTTTTCTCATCTCTCATCACAGGTTTATGAAACAGCCAAAGAGATTTCTTCATATTCAGGGATATACATCCCTCTGCTCGGATACAATCTAATTGGTGAAGGTGGGGCCCTTTGCTGCATCAATTTGAGGAGGAGCCCTGATTTTTGGTTCTTACAGGTGGTGAGACCTAGAGATTGACCTCCCAGAAAAAAGTACTGGCCCAGTTCTGGTGTCTCCAGAAGCAACTGCATCATTTAGATGGTGTGGGATTGTGTGAAGGAGGGTGTTTGGAGGTGGGCATGTGTTGAAACCACATAGTATCACTGTGAATCTGCCTGTCTGTGTATATCCTCAGAAAAAAAGAGGGACATGTGCCCTCTTCAGCCTCACCTTTTCATGCCATGCCCTTCATTCACACTTGCTCGTCCAGGTCTTCATCATCATCAATGACATCCCCAAAGTGAAAGTGAAAGTGAAGTAGCTCAGTTGTGTCCAACTCTTTGGACCCCATGGACTGTAGCCCACCAGGCTCCTCCATCCATGGGATTCTCCAGGCAAGAATACTGAAGTGGGTTGCCATTTCCTTCTCTAGGGGATCTTCCCAACCCAGGGATCAAACCCAGGTCTCCCAAATTGCATGCAGATGCTTTAACCTCGAGGCACCAGGGAAGAACAATGACATCTCCAAAAGCATTCCTCAAAAAGATTAACAGAGTTTTCTGACATCTAGAAGGAAGAGATCAGTCGGGCAGGTCCAAGCCCTTCCAGGGCAGGAAAGCAACCATATGCGGTAGCCCAGGGCAGTGCAGACTTTATGGGGCCCATTGAGCTGTGTGGGTCCAGACCTACTGACTCCAGCCTCAACTCCTGCTCAGGCCACTCACGGTGACAAAGCCAGATTCAAGGGTGCCAACCTGAGGTCAGGAGTGAGGACGATGCTAAGAAAGTGGGGGAAGAGGGCTGCAGACAGATTTCATATATTTTATATAAGGTCCCAGGAACCCAGTTGCCTATAAGAGACCTGGTCCTGCAGAATGATAATCATAAAAAGATGGAAAGAGGAGATGGGAATAGGTTACAAGGAAGAGTCTGTGGATCAGAAAAAGAGAAAAGAAAAAAAAAAAAGGAGATATGAAAGAAGAAATAAATGATTTCCATATTCTTGCTCTTCTTCTCTAATTCTTCGTTATCTGCCATACTGTTTTCTGGTGTTGGTGGGCAGCAGTCATGTGGAGTGGCTGTGAGAAAGTAAAAGGGCAATTTAGAGTCAGGATGTGACCAGGGGACCCTGTGCTCCTCAGAGCCTGGACTTGGGCCCCTGGTGTCCTTGTCTCCAGGGTCCTCCCAGGACCTCAGTGTTTTATGCTTCAGTGAAAAAGTGGGTCTCTGACCTCCAAAATCCTGTTGCCACCCTCAACTTGTCTACATGTGACCAGGAATGAGGCTGTGCCTCCTCCAAGTGCTCACTGTCTCCATGAGTCTCTGCCCACGACCTTGTGAGAGAGTCATTTCCTAGGCAGTTTGATAAGAAGTCTGGGTGTTCCCAAGGAGAGAGGGGTCTGGAATTCTCAAGGAAGAAAAAGGACAAGCTTTTTTTCCCTCTTTCCCTCTACATTCCTTATATAACAATAATGTATCCTGCTTGAGGACAGTCTCTGGAAAAAACCTTTTGGCTAATCCTGTTATCTTAAAATGTAAATTATAGGAGTAGGTCTAGTGAGGTCTTTACAACTTCCAGGCATTCTTTTGATTCTCTGTCATAACTAATTGGAGAGTATATAACTCCATTGCTAACACTAGCAAGGGGGTATTCTTTCTGCCCCCTTCTGATGTATATGTCAGAAGCTTTTTCTATCCCTTTTAAACTTTTATAGACTCTATTGCACAAAAGCTCTGAGTGATCAAGCCTCATCTCTGGCCCTGGATTGAATTCTCAACTGGAGGCCAAGAATCCTGGTGTCTTTTCGTGGAAGGTTACTCTAATTTCACCCTGGGTGGCATCAGAGGCAAGCAAAGTTTAATGGTGAAGAGCTGGACGTCAGTCAGGGATGCCATCAGGTCTATCCCGGGTGCATCCACACTCAATCTCGGCGGTAGAACCTGGAGGGATGAGTACGGTGCCTTCAACAGTAAGGGACCGACTAAGTCTGACCAGAAAAGAAAAGCTTTGGTGTAAAGTCTGTCTACATCCCCATCTAGAGCAGGGAGGGACGCCTCTGGTAGAAAGATGGTGCGGGTCACTTTTTTCTCTCTTACAGATGGGAGTTAACAATTCCAGCCTCACTCCTTTGAACTGTATCCTGAAAAAAATAGGATAGATTTGATTCCCAGGGCTTAAAGAAGACACACCTGTTCTTCCTATGTGATACTGCATGACCACGGTAGCCACTGGAGAACAGCAAATGGTGGCCAATTGGAGGGTCTCTTAAGTAGAATACTGTTTTACAATTAGACCGGTTCTGTAGAAAACAAGGGTAATGGGTAGAAGTAGCATATGTGTTGCCCTTTTTCTCTCTTTGAAGTATGCCAGACTTGTGTCCTAAGGGTATGGGTTTGGGTGTGACTCCTTTAGCTCCCTCCTATCCTCCTACTTTGCTAGATGAGATGGAGGACAGGAGACAAAGAGATCAAGAAAATCAGGTTTCTCCAGTCTATCCCTGGGATCATATGCACAGAGCAGCCAGAGAGACTGAGGAACAGCCACACAAGCGGTTGCCTCTTCATGAAGCACTCACCAGGAAAAATAATCAGTCTATGCAAGTTAATAAGCCTTTTTCTTACTGAGAAATACCAAGAATCAAGGAGGATCTGGGAGACTATTTAGAGGACCCAGAAAAATATATTAGAGCTTTTAAAGTTGTTACTCTGCTTTATGACCTTACTTGGAAAGATGTGATATATATCTTGGAACAAACGCTGACTCCTGACTCAGAGTCAAATTTTGGGAAAAGCTGTTGCTTATGGAGATGAATGGCTTGGTAATGAATCAGTAGGGGAGAGGGAAGACAAGATAGCTGCCCTCCCCACTGGGAATCAGGCAGTCCCAACTATAGAACCAGATTGGGACTACAACATAGCTAAAGGAAGATGGGATCAGAGTCATTTTGTCAGATGTATTTTGAAGGACTCAAGCAGGCATGTCCTAAGCCTTTGAACTATGGCAAATTGGCAAACATAGAACAGGAGGAGAAGGAAGCTCCTGGTAAATTCCTAGATAAACTGAGAGAAGCCCTTCACAGATTCACTAAGATTGATCCCAAAAGTGAAGAGGGAAAAGTGATGTTAAAAGATAGATTTCTCACTTCATTGGCTCCAGATATCCACCATAAGCTATTAAAACGGGTATGTGGACCAAATCAGTCTTTAGATAATGTGTTAAAACTGGCTCAGACAGTCTATTATGGTAGGGAATATTAGGAATAGAAAGAAAGGCAGAAAAAGGAACAGGTGGAAGCCCTCATAATGGCTGTAAGAACCATCCTGAAACAGCCTGAGAAAAATGCCCAGAGGGACCCAGGTGAAAAGGGAGGGGCTTGCTATTACTGTGGAAAGGAGGGGCACCTCAGTTGGGATTGCCTTCAGGCATCTAAGCTGCCCCCCACTCCATGTCCGATCTGCAAAGGACCACACTGAAAGAGAGACTGCCCCCAGATGCGTAGGTTTCAGGGGTCGGACTCTCAAGACAATCAGGACTGAAGTTGCCCATGCAGTCCCCACACAAGCTCCCGTCCTAATTACACCTGAGGAACCCTGGGTATTAATAACTTTGGGGGGCCAATCCGTCGATTTCCTTTTAGACACTGGGGCAGCTTACTCTGTGTTTACTGAAGCCCCTGGCCCACTTTCTTCCCAATCCGCTTCCATAATGGGACTGTCTGGATGAGCCAAAAGGTATTATTTCACTTGATCTTTAAGCTATAACTGAGACTGTGCTATTTTCACACGAGTTTCTGATCGTGCCAGGTCTCCCTCACTGCATTTGGGGAGGGATATACAGAGCAAGGTCCATGCTTCTGTTTTTATGAATATGGAGCCCTCCCTTTCTCTCCCTTTAATTGAACAAAATGTAAATCCTAGAGTGTGGGCTGATGGAAAATCAGTGGGTCGAGCACAAACTGCTATTCCTGTAGTTGCCAAGCTCAAAGACCTGCACTTATTTCCACATAAGAAGTAGTATGCACTGAAACTTGAGGTTAAAGAAGGGTTAAAACCCATCTCTGAAAATTTAAAGGAGCAGGGACTATTAATTCCCTGTAACAGTCCATGCAACACTCCTATTTTGGGTATAAAGAAATCAAATGGTAAATGAAGACGTTCAAGATTTAATAATAAATTTGAGGCTGTAGTTCTTTACACCCCATGGTGCCTAATCCTTATACTCTATTGTCTGAAATGCCTGAATGAGCCAAATATTTCTCAGTAATTGATTTGAAAGATGCTTTCTATTCAGTGCCTTTGGCGGAGGAAAGTCAATTTCTATTTGCCTTTGAAGACCCTACGCAGCCAGCTTCTCAGTTAACCCGGACAGTTTTGCCCCAGGGATTTTGTGACAGTCCTCACTTATTTGGACAAAGTTTGTCACAGGATCTTTAACACTTTAATAGCTGTGAAGCGGTGCTGTTACAATATGTAGATGATATTCTGCTCTGTGCTGAGACAGAGGAAGCTTGTTCACGAGCCTCAGGAGCTTTCTTAAACTTTCTGGCAGGCGGCGGTTGCAAGGCATCAATAGAAAAGGCACAGCTTTGTCAAGAATCTGTTAGATATCTGGGCCTAATCATATCAGAAGGGACTAGGGCCATAGGTCCCGAGAGAATTAAACCTATACTAAATCATCCCCTACCTATGACTTTAAGACAACTGAGAGGATTTTGAGGAATCACAGGCTACAGTTGCATTAGGATTCCAGGTTATGGGGAACTTGCCGGGCCTTTATATAAACTTATAGCTGAAACTCAGCAAGCTCAAACCGACAAACTGGTTTGGTCTCCAGATACTCAAAAGGCTTTTAAAGTTCTTCATACTGCTCTCCTGCAAGCTCCCGCTTTGAGTTTGTCCACAGGATCAGAATTTAATTTGTTTGTCACTGAAAGAAAAGGTATGGCCTTGGGAGTTTTGACACAACTCCGAGGGCCTCACCAGTAACCTAGTGTTTATCTAAGCAGAGAATTAGATGTAATTTCATGCGGGTGGCCCGTTGCCTAAGAGTAATTGGGGCATCGGCTTTAGTAGCACCTGAAGCTTTAAAAATAATTAATGGACAAAACCTTATTGTATTGACTTCTCATGATGTGAGTGGAATCTTAAATTCTAAGGTTAATATTTGGATGATGGACAGAGGCTTCTTAAATATCAGTCATTGTTGTTAGAAGGACCAGTCACTAAGCTTAAAGTTACTGGTCACTTATCATTCTATATATATACATATATACAATATATACTCCCTCTACTTTGGTGCCCTTACAAGGTATGGAATCCTGTACTGTGTCTGTTTGGTCACCAAGTTTCTCAGAGCTCAGAACCTTCTAAACCAAAGGCTACATGATGGCTGTACAAGGAATTAGCTTCCCTTCTACTGACCAAGTCTGGATGAGCAGTAAATGTGAGTTGACTGGGGACGTGGCCATCTGTGCTGGGCTTTGGTGGCTTAATTACGTCTGTGATGCTCAAAGTCTCACAGCTGATCTGAACACTTATTTGAGCAGCTTGGACCTGGCACTATGTAAGAATGGGCAGGAGTTTAAGTCTGCCCTCACTAAAATTCTGACTCTTATCAACTCCTTATCATGCTCTAGACCCTGTAGTGGAAGACAGTAGAGCCCCAAATTCTTTTTGAAAATCATCTCCATACTCACAACCTGGAGACCACAATGCAAGATTCTTCTTGAGGATCAGCAGAGAGACCCTCCTTCCCTCAGTGACCAAATGTTTGTCCTACTAACCCGACAGCATTGCCCCATCTCACCAAACTCACTGGCAACAGCCAAACAGTGATCTTGTCCACATCAACCCATAGAAATCCCACAAGTAAATCCCAGGTTTTTTCCTTTTTAAAAGTCTCTGGATTTACACTGCTAGTACCTGTAGATTTGGGAAGCTACATTTAGAAGTGTTGAGCTGTAATTCCCTTTTCCTATAATGTCCATTGTAGGGGAGACCTCACGGTTTTCCTGCTTCACGTCTTTCCATTTGTTCTCTGGTAGAACGTGTACAAAACTGGCACTGGGAAATTGTACATTCTTCTAAATTTAGGAAGATAATTAAGGCAGTCACCAGATAGAAGAGTCAAAATATAACAAGGAATAAAAAAACTATAAGACATATTTATAACTCTGCAGATAAATTAGAGTGATGGAAAAGGAAAAAAAAAAAAAGAAGATGAGGAAAATTCATTAGTAAAAGTTAACTAGCCCATTTGAAGGAACAACCTTCAGAGGATCAGTGAGGACTTACCTCCAGAACAACAGTTCAGATTACCCATTTTCAAACTTTCAAGGTTGAAGGTGAGCCCTTCTCACTTGACACCTTACATGAACCTCTCTCAGCTCACTAACTGACGGTACAGAATGCAAAATGAGCATTACCACATTACCATGGCAATGATACACCACAGAACTTTCAGAGTGAACTGGACTCTGGACAAGGTGAATCCAATGGGTACTGTCCAGAAAGTATGTTTCTATGGTCAAGTTTGGCTTTTCAGAGCAAGCATTTTATTTTAAAAACTGAATCTCAGGCTCACACATTCCTCTCTGATTAGGAAAATAATTTATATGAGAGAAAATGACCTGCCCCCAAGTTGTTGATAGCATTTCAGGTTGAAGAGGGACGAAGCTAACACATTGAGAATAAAAAGATATTCTATTCTTGATTAGAATATCATCTTGGTACTGATTACAAGTGTGTGTTCCTAACACACAGTGAAGCCAAGCAGTACCAAACCTTCAGGAGCCTGGAGCAGAGAAAGCCTTACTTCAGGTCCAAACAAGGAGAAAGGACAAACAAAAAAACCTGAGCTCCCAGAAAGCTTTCAGCAAAGCCCTTTTCTAGGGAAGCTGAAGAAGTGGCCTGGTTACTTCTGGGGTCAGAGACTTTGTTCTTGAGGTCAGGTCATGGTCAGGTCATGATGTTCCTGCAAAGCAAATGCTACGCTCAGTTCTGACAAGACAGGGTCAGGTCCCAAGGCACCACCTTCTACCTCCCATGTCCAGGCCCAGGCGAGGAGGGGTCCTGGGCAGGCAGGTTATCCTTCCCGGGTTCAGGAGGGCATCCATCCAGCACCCAGTCTGCGTCCTCCCACCAGTGCACGGCCCTGGCTGAGGAGGCAGGTCTCAGCTGGCAGCAGTTGCAGAGCCAGGTCCCAGACCCCACCCAACCAACTAAATTACTGTTATTACAAGGGTGAATGCTGGTTTCAGGCAAAAAATACCTTGACTTAGATCAGGTAGAGAGAGACTTCTGCTCTGCTAGGCAGGCATACGCCCATGCGCAGCAGGAAGAAGTTATAGAAGAAAGAGATCTGCGCCCCAATTCCCAAGAAGTAACTTGAGTATGAAGTCTCTCAGGGAGGAGTTGTTAGAGGAGGCACACTGATTGAAACCGCCCACCCTGGCCAGGCACCACAGTAACCAATTGCATGAGTTGTTTTACGACAGGAGGTCCTGCTAAGGAACAAGGAACTAATAAGCCACCACCAACTGGAAGAGTTTGGGAAAGGTCAAAAGGAGACACGACATGTCCGACCACCTCCTAGAATCCTTCTCTCTGGCATCCATCTTGGTTGAACAAGGCGTGCACCACCAGGAAGGACTCTGAGTCAGAATGATTGGCTAAGGACAACCCGGAAACTAATCCCGTCACCATAAAACCCAAGACTGCAAGCCATGTGGCAGAGCTGTTCTCCTGGGGTCCTTTACCCTACTACTCTCCACCGGGGTGCCCTTTCCCAATAAAATATCTTGCTTTGTCAGCACGTATGTCTCCTTGGACAATTCATTTCCGAGTGTTAGACGAGAGCCCAGTTTCGAGCCCTGGAAGGAGTCCCCCTTCCTGCAACAAATGGCGAGTCTGGCGGGGACTCTTCTTCACTGCAACTGACCTCCTGACCACTTGGGGGTACTCAGGGGCCAGCTTGCCTGCCAATGGACCAGACCCAGCAGCCGCAACTGGGACCTTTTTGTCCCTGGTCTCCTGATGAGGACAACTGACCAGAGTGCCACGACCGGTAAAGAACAAGAGACTTTATTGACCTCTCTCCCCTTTTCTCTCTCTCTACTCTCCTTAACCCTTCCTATCCTTCCCCTTTTTACTAGTCCCCCGGTCCTGGACACAGGAATGTGATGATCGAAGGGCCTCAGCCTGAGCTGAGGATTGGAGACTGATCACCTCCTCTTGGCAGAGAAGTTGAATTCTGGTTCCGTTCTGGTCTGATTTCTGGTAGGGCCGAGTTCCAGTCCTCCCTTCTCTGGAGGCCCAGGCCTGGGTGTCTGCAGGTGGCAGGAGATGTCTGTAAGGCCACCCCTTTTGCCCCCTTCTCCTGCCTCCTCCCCCTTCTTTCAACCTGGCTTCCTTTCCTTCCTTTGAAATCTTTGAAGACCTGAGATATTTTCCTTTACTCTGTTCGCACTTGGATCTGAAGTTCTGTGTCTGTATAGGAGGTTTTCTGAGAGACTGTTTTCTTGTATTTAAGGGAGTGTCTGATGAGGACTGCCAGGTTTATATGTGTGTGTTTTAACTTTGTGTTCTGTGTTGTGATTTTTATGGCCATTTTTCTTTGTTTGGCCACCATTTGGTTTAGACCTGCTGCCATTTTGTTAGAACTTGATTTTCTTTCCCTGTGCCTTGAGACCAGGGCTCTGGCTCTGTTCTCAGGAACACTTATCTAGACCAACTTTAACTCCTGAGATTGAGGAAAAAAGGGGAAAAGACTTTAAAAGTATTATCTATTCCAGCTGTTTTTTATAAACTAGTAAACTTTATATTGTAATATCCAATTCATGACTAAGCATAGAAAATAAAACTAGATCTTGCATTGTGTCTGTCTAAATATGTCTTCGCATGTCTTTGTCTCTGGATAGTATTTGTGAGGTTAATTTGTAAATGAGCTGTATTTAATTGGCTTAAAGAAAAGTAAGTCCTTACAAATCAAATAATTCTAAATTAAACAATAAATTCTAGTTTCATGTGAAGTGGGAAATATTCAGTATTAAATACCTGATATTAATGTTTGTTTCTTGACCTGTCTAATATAAACATGTCTTAGAGTAATTAACATTAAGTAGAATATTTTCACTGTACCTAGTAAGCTAAATATTGTATCTGTTACAAGTTTGTCAATAGGGAAATTACCTCTAGTGAAGAAACTTCTAAAAAAAATGTAAATGAGATATGAGCTTTTGGATAAACTCTATTAGGAATAAGTATTCTTTAGAAATATCTGTTTAAAATATTCTCTCCAGATGGGCATAACTTGAATTTCTAAGGGTTGTGCTAAACGAAGTGTTGGAAGTCTATTGAATAGTTAGATCATTTCCAAATAAAATAAGATTTTGAAGCATTTACTACTAAACACTAATTTTGTTTTACAGAGAAACAAAGAGATTCGGGGCTATAAATGAATAATGTTTGGTGCCATCCTAAAATTTTCTAAGAAAGCAAGGGTTTTAGAGACTATCACTGGTATTTATGCTGGCCAATCTATAAAATGCTAATATGAAAGTTAGTTCTTGGTTGCTAAAGAAAAGTAGGAAGTGTGTTTTCAGTAAAAAAAAAAAAAAAAAAAAAGAATGAAAAAATGCTAAAAAGAGTTATGCATGACCAAGATTTTCTAAAATTGGATTACAATTAGTTAGATAAATGGGTTTTGTTACGAATGACACAAGCATAAGAAAACTGGTTAGAGCCAACTAGGTCCAAGATGGCGGAGCTGACTTTCACTAGACCTTGAGCCTTGGTATTTATGACCACTGTGACATATCAGCAAGCTAAATGATACACCCAGCAACATTGACTAAATCTGACCAAATGTTCTAAACCTTTTTAATTGATCTTTTCAATAAAACTTACTAAATCGAATTCTTTTGAAGTTCCTTTGACCTCTAGCTAACTTTGGGGTGCTTCAGAGGGCTCCTGAAACATCCCAAAGAGAGATATTAAACTGTGTTTAATTGGTTGGTTAAATTACATGAAAGAGATTATCAAATGAGTAATAAATCCACTCATGTTACAATCTATGGTAAAATTACTGATACAGAGATCCTAGAAATTATATCTGTTCTTAACATTCTTAGGGCTTCCCTGGTAGCTCAGCGGTTAAAGCGTCTGCCCACAATGCGGGAGACCTGGGTTCGATCCCTGGGTTGGGAAGATCCCCTGGAGAAGGAAATGGCAATCCACTCCAGTATTCTTGCCTGGAGAATCCCATGGACAGAGGAAACTGGTGGGCTACAGTCCACGGGGTCGCAAAGAGTCGGACACTACTGAGCAACTTCACTTCACTTTAACATTCTTATATGTCCTAGTACACTAATGGAAAACCTGATGACTTCACAAAAGTTAACAAAAGGACTGAATGAACTAGCGAATATGCTTATAACTTTTATGGTTTGTATCTGAAAAATTATGGGTTTGAATCTTACGTTTTCTGGGAGTAGGGAAAATCTTCCTCTCAAACTAATTATGACAATACTTTGGTAAAATTATATATTATAAGCCAAACAGTTATATTTTCTCTCTATCTGACTCCTCCAGAAATTGGAAACTCTTAGGTTTCCAGTTTATCAAATGAGTTAGGAAGATTATCTCACTAAAAGGTACAAAAATCTCAAGGAACTTTTGAGACCTTAAAAAGGGAAGAATTCACCTAGATTTGTTAGGCAAAATCTGTGATAAGCCTTTGGTGTGAGTTTCCCAGCCCTGTTTTATTTTGAAAGTTCAGTCTGAGACTCTATAAATGTTTCAGCAAAATAAAAAGTCTGTGATCAATCATGGTTATATAAATCATCAGACCAAAATTAGTGGGAACAGACCTATTTTGCAAACAAACTAGCCTTAATTTGGTTATATATGATAAAAATGAGGGTAATTTTAGGGAGAAAAAGATGTTTCAATATATGCTAAATCCCAGTTTGTTAAAGGAGGTCTGCATCTAGTAAGATTCATTTCTTGGATAGTTCTTTGCTGTTATGTGATATTAATGTAAAATTTAATTGAATTTGTAAAGAACACCCTAAGTTTGTTTCTGAAGCTTATCTCAGTAATCTACCTTTGGATGAAGATCAGATGCCTCAATGACCTGCATCAAGAACTGGAAAAAGACATAATTTAAGGGGCTGTCTCCAACCTGGATGGAAAGACGTTTTTATCAGGTACTCTTAACTGGCTCATGCACGAAACTGAAGGGAAATTAACTTTTAGATTAATTCCCACTTCCAAAGGCCCTTACACTAGATTGGTCTATAGAGAAGACAGCTGACCTGATCTCACCTTAAAATGATGCTCAAACAGGAGAAACTACATGATCGTTTATAATGTTTTCTTGACTTCTTAGACCTCTGCATATAAATCAAATGCTTTTCTATCATAGACCTGATCCTATGCTAGTTTTAGAAATCAATTCAATTGTTGGGTGTGTGGCCAATTACCTGTATCTAGTTCTGGATTACCTTGGTAAATTACTACAAGGCTCTAACTGGTTGGCCCTGAGAAAATTTACTTAGGAAAAAAAAAAAAAAATTATCGTCATATTCAGGTCACTGTGATATTACTAGATGGGATCCCCTCACCAGGTCAATTAATAATGCCTGCTCTGACTCTGGCCATAAATTTGTGCTTTCTTCTATCACTCAAGCTCAATCAGAGCAACAAGCAAAGTTTCAGCAAAGGAGGAAAACATCTCCCACAATTATGGGATGGATTTGTATAGATAACTCCAGGTTATGGTAATTTAAGTTTAAAGTCTCCTCTATGTTGGAAACAATTAAATCATACTAAGGTTAATCAGTCTAGTAATACTAGAAAACTGGCCTATGTGCCTTATAGACAGTGCCAATATATAATTTCCCTGGAAGATAAAGATTCGTACAGAGTAGACTAAGTCAGATGACCTGGGATATACTGGGCTACATCTAATGGAAGCTCTTAAGTCTTACTTGTGACTTTACTAATACTGCTGGCTATGTTATTTGTATTTCACAATTTTAATTGTGTTTTACACAATTAAACAAAAAATAGCTGTTTTACAAAATTGCTGTTTCTTACACTGCCAAATGTGTGACTGAGGCCTCTGATAAAATAATATATAGTTCCATATGAGATTGATGATGGTAACAGTGTAACTCTAGATATGGGAAGAGGCAACAAGAGGGAATGTTTTTCTGGACCAAGAGGCTAGTAAGACAGGTGGTCCAGAGAATTTTGGATACTGTTTTATGGCCTAGTCCAGTAACAGCACATTGAGTGGCCTGTCAACAAAATCTTTGCCAAACCTGAGAATGGACATTCTCAGCACCATGGGATAAAATGGTCAAGAAATGCACCCCTCACAATCATGGTCAAGTTTATGAGCAATGGGGGCTCTGCCAACTGAAAACTGACACTTGCCATCTACATCTACAAAGATTAAATCATGGCCACTGCCACTGCTGACCTTCAATTCCCCTGAAAGGAGTTCAGGATGAAAATCAGGAATGAGGCACTCTGTGCTCTGGGAAAAAACTGGCAGAGCAGGCCTTCAGATAGATCTTTTCAAGAAAAGACTTTATGAGTCCCAAATCTTACATCTTCTCATACCTAGAGAAACACTGACATCGTTAACAGTGAAATCTGCTTTGGCTATTAAGGAAAAATTTACAATTAAAAGTCCAAATAGAGCAGCTACAGTTCAGACATCTTGGGGAATAACTAGGTGATGCTATGGGTGTACTTTCAGATTAGACCTTGTCTTGCTAAACACTTGAGATTTCTGAGGCATGTCCAGCTTGGATGCCACCATTCTCAAAACAATGTATGCTGGAAGCTAGTAACTGCAACCTTACTTTTTATAAAACTAGGAAACTGGCTACCTGGCTACATGTCTCCCTGAAGTGCCAGGTCCAGACTGGGTTTCAGGCCTATTCTTCTAAAAAGAAATGAGATTTATTTTGTCTACTAAATTCCAGTTATCACTCCTCCAACTACTTCTAATTGGGTCTGTTGCACCAAAATAGCAGACCAAGGGATTGAGATTTTAATCGTACAAGACTGAGATCTAGAACTTGGAACTCAGGAATACTTCCAAGTCGGTGTCTATTCTCCAGGCTGAGGCAGTCCTATGCCCCATTTTCACAGGAAGTTATCACAATCATGGCTGCCTCGTTCCCTAAATTAAAACTGAGCAGAACTCTGTGGGGCTCTGGAGTACAGATCTGTTCTGTGTTCTCCATTTCTTGTCTGTAGGATATAGGCTTCATTCAGCCTCCTTGACCTTCCCTGAGCTCCAAAGGGTGGATTCAAATGATTGCTAATCAGGGAAGGGAGGGGATACAGAAACAGGAGAAACAATCAAATGGTGGTACAGCCTCCAGACAGGGTCCTGGTTCCTACTCAAAGAAATAAGCATAACAATGTCTTTGAGTTCTTCTACAGAACTAGAGCCCCAAACTAGGTGGAGGATGATAACTTCAGACTAAACACAAGATTCCTGGGGCACAGCTCTTTTGCCTCACCAGCAATCAATCCAAAAAAAAAAAAAAGTCACAAATCCTGTAGCCCTCACCCCAAATGTTGCCTCCTGTTTCTGGGGACCAGTGATGACCATCCTGTTAGGTCTCCTATTTCATCTCTGAGAGGAGCCAACAGTTTCAAACTAAATTGCTGTTATTACAAGGGTGAATGCTGGTTTCAGGCAAAAAATACCTTGGCTTAGATCAGGTAGAGAGAGACTTCTGCTCTGCTAGGCAGGCCTACACCCATGCACAGCAGGAAGAAATTACAGAAGAAAGAGACCTCGGCCCCAATTCCCACGAAGTATCTTGAGTATGACGCTTCTCAGTGGGGAGCTGTTAGGGTAAGCACACTGATTGAAACCGCCCACCCTAGCTAGGCCCCACAGTAACCATTTGCATGAATTGTTTTACGACAGGAGGTCCTACTAAGGAACATGGAACTAATAAGCCACCACCAACTGGAAAAGCTCGGGAAAGGTCAAAAGGAGACACACATGCCTGACCACTTCCCAGAATCCTACTCTCTTGCATCCATCTTGGCTTAACAAGGTGTGTACCACCAGGAAGGACTCTGAGTCAGAATGATTGGCCAAGGGCAACCTGGAAACTAATCCCATCGCCATAAAACCAAATAACACCTAAGACAGCAATCATGTGGGAGAGCTGTTCTGGGGTCCCTTACACTATTGCCTTCCACCTGGGTGCCCTTTCCCAATAAAATCTCTTGCTTTGTCAGCACGTGTGTCTCCTCAGACTATTCATTTCTGAGTATTAGACAACAGCTCAGTTTTGGGCCCTGGAAGGGGTCCCCTTCCTGCAACAACCCCACTGTGGATAGCAGGTGGCAGTCATCTGTGCTCTGTGCAGTCAGAGCCCTTCAGTAAGACACTGATCTCAGTTGCAAACCTAAAGATAGGGATGCTGAAAGAGTTCTCAACCTCTCATTTCTAGAGACCCATTAGTGCTCTCACCTTCATGCTAACCAACCTGAAATCATAAGTGTTTTGACACATGTATAACATGTTTTTAAGCAAATTATAGCAGTCACATCTCGCTAGTGGCTACCAACTATAATACACAAAAACCACTATATATGTTTATATATGTGTGCAGATAACTCATGCAGTTGATTTCAGCAATTTGTAAGCCCATGGACTAGCCTGCCAGGGCCCTCTGTCATGGAATTCTCCAGGCAAGAATACTGGAGTGGTTAGTCATTTCCTTCTTCAGGGGATCCTCCTGGCTCGGGGTTCTAACCCAGGTCTTCTGGATTGCAGGTGAATTCTTTATTGTCTGAGCCACCAGGGAAGACTGAATGAATCTTAAAATCAGCACCCCTTATTCTGCCATTTCTGACAGATTATGGCAGAACAGGAACTTTGGTAGGGATTCCCAGGTGGCTCAGTGGTAAAGAATTTGCCTGCCAATGCAGGAGACATGGGTTCAGTCCCTAGGTTGGGAAGATACTTTGGAGGAGGAAATGACAATCCACTTCAATATTCTTGCCTGGAAAATACCATGGACAGAGGAGCCTGGTGGGATATAGTCCATGGGGTCACAAAAAGTGGGACACAACTAAGTGATTGAGTATGCACGGATAGATATATAGGATGTTAAGAGCCCTCTTGTTTATTATCTTTTCATTTTCTGGCCATTTCAAGTAACAAACAAAAGGGCTCTGCCCCATGAGAGTATTTAGCCTGAGGGGCCAAGAGGGATGTGGCCCTTTTCTGGTTTCCATGGTAACCAATGAGCCAATCTGCTGTTCATTCCCACTGTAAGTGGTAGACTCCTTATCCCCCCCAGAGTAAAGAATGCTGCAGCTGCTGTCTTCTGCCTGTCCCCTACTATCCACAGTGGGTATCTCTCTGAGAGGGTTAACAGGCAGGAAGGCCAGGGGTCTCCAAATGGAGGAAATAGGCTGCAAGTGTCAGACATTTTTATCTCTCTCTTAAGCAGCAGGAGGAAACAAACTAGCAATATGTTTTCTCTCTCTCTCTCTCTCTCTTTTTTTTTTTTTTTTTTTCCCTTCTCTATACAAATGTAAAGGGAGATTTCTCTTAAAATACTGTGTTGCCATAATGACCCCTGGTTTCACCTAAAGTTAACTATTCTCAAACCTTGAGTTAACTAATGCATTCTTCTTATGGAAATGTTTGTCTTAAGCTATGTTAATGTACTATGCCTTTACCCCAAACTCTGTCTTCAAGTTGGTTCTGCCTAATGGCTCAGAACCTACTTGACAAACCATTATGTTATACTCAGACATTGTTCCCCTAATCTATGTAAACGATGCTATTTGTATGGTAATCTGCCTTTCTACAAGATTCACGTCAGTCCTCTTATGGCCCAGGTTGACTCGTCTGATGCCAGGATTATCCCAAAATACATCTTATGGATGAGGGGCCTGGTGCCATTCTGAGTTTTAAGACATCCCTTTCTTTCATTAACAGACTGCTAGAGACTATATAACATCCAGCTGAAGACTAGCAGGGGGGTACTCTTTCTGCCCCCTTCTGATGCCTATGTCAGAAGCTTTCTCTATCTCCTTTATACTTTAATAAAACTTGATTACACAAAAGCTCTGAGCAATCAAGCCTCATCTCTGGCCCTGGATTGAAGTCTTCTCCTCTAGAAGCCAAGAATCCTGGCATCTGTTCATGGTTCAGCAACAACCTTTCATTACCCGGACCCTTTTACTTCAGATATGTAAGACATCCCATCTATTAAACCTTTGATATCTCTGTCAACTCTGGAATCTTTCTTTGGTCTCAAGTTCAGGCAAAGGACAGGGCTTGCGAGCCTATAAAGTGTATCCCAACACTTCTGTAGTGTATTTGGCTGACCTGATTTGGTGATTCATTTGTAGGTATTTCCTGGGCTCGTGCATACATTCCAGGTACTCATGAGCCCTTGAAACACTGAAACAACAATGCCAACATCCAGATCTTAGAGGATTTCCCAGAAGGTGTTCCACTTGAGGGGACAGGTATGGACACAGGGCCCAGGGCACCTGTGCTGAACATCATCAGAGACGAGGTGACGAGGGAGGGAGGGACATTGCATCTCCTCACGAGCCCATCCCTCCACCACTAACTCTGAGATCAGGGAGGGAGGGACACAGGGCTTTCAGAGAGAATGATCAGCACACTGAACACTACACACCCCACTGAGAGAATGAACTAAGGCACAAGGAGCTGAAATGACAGATCATGCTCATAGACTGGAGACTTAGTACCATTGAGATTTCTACACTACTCAAAGCTAAGTAAAATTCATTGCAACACCGATTAAAATATTAACATCATTTTCATAGAAATGGAAAAAATCCAAAAATATATATGGAACTACTAAGGACTCCACATAGACAAAATAATCTTGAAAACAAAGATCAAAGTATCTCACCTCCTGATTTCAAAACACATTACACAGATATAGGAATCAAAGCTGTATGATACTGATATGGAAATAGATACATAGCCCTAAAGACCAGAATAAAGAGCCCCAAGAAAACTCATGGATACATGGTCAAATGAAATTCGTCAAGGTTCTAAGACAATGAAATCAGAAAAGGGTAGTATCTTCAATAAGTCAATCGGATGAAAAGATAACTTACAGAAAAATTAGAAGCCATATATCAGATAAGGAGCTCATACTCAAAATACACAAAATACCACAGCTCAAATGCAAAACAAAATATTAAAAAAAGTAAATAAGGGAGTTGAGGAATGTGCAAAGAATTAAACTGATGTTTCAGGAACAACAAAACAAATGGCTAGCATACAAAGGAAAAGGTTTTCAACCTGACTAATCATCAGGGCAAAGTAAATCAACACCTCATGCCTGTTAGGTTGTATATTATAAAGGGAAAGAACAGGTTAGGCCATGATGTGGGGAGCTGGAACCTTTACACACTGCTGGTGGGAATGTAAATTGTGTGGCTATGTTGTGGAAAACAATAAAATGTTCCTTATAAAAGTATAAAAAGAATATCATATGATTCCACAAATAAGGTTCTCGATATATATACCAAGGAAATTAAATCAGTATCACAAAGAGATATCTGCAGTCCTAAATTCACTGCATCACTTTCCACAACAGCCTAGATACACAATCCACTTCAGCTAACAAAGAAGTATTCTGTGCCTGAGGTAACTTTAGATAACTGGGAGAAACTTAATTCTCAAAATAACTGCTTAAGTCTCTTAGCCCCTTAGGGAGGATGAAAACAATATTATAATTAAAGTAGCATGTCAAAATTATCTTAGTCTGAAGTGATGCCATAAGGGTTGTACAGATAGGGAAGCCTCATATACACACAGCACCATCCAGAGGAAATAGGCAAAGTACCTGAAAAAGAATTCAGAAAATGATAGTAAAAATGATTAAAAACCTTGCCAACAGAATGGAGAAAATGCAAGTATCAATTAACAAAGAGCCAGAAGAATTAAAAAATAAACATACAGAGACAAAAGGATTACTGAAATTAAAAATACTGTAGAAGGAATCAATGGCAGAATATCTGAAGCAGAAAAATGGATCAATGAACTGGAAGATAAAATGGTGGAAATAACTGCTGAAGAGCAGGATAAAGTAAAAAGAATGAAAAGAACTGAGGTTAGTCTCAGAGAACTCTGGGACAATATTAAATGCACCAACATTATATTATAGGGGTCCAAGAAGAGAAGAGGAAAAGAAAGGATATGAGAAAATTTCTGAAGAGATTATAGTTGAAAATTTTCCCAACATGGAAAAGGAAATAGTCAATCAAGACCACAAAGTGCAGACAGTCCCATCTGGATAAACCCAAGGAGAAACACACCAAGATACATACTAATCAAACTAACAAAGATTAAACACAAAGAAAGACTATTAAAAGCAGCAAGGGAAAAGCAACAAGGAACATACAAGGGAAACCCCATATGTTTAACAGCTGATCTTTCAGCAGAAGCTCTGCAGGCCAAAGGAAGTGGCAGGATATATTTAAAATACTGAAAGGGAAAAAATATATATATACAACAAAAATTACTCCACCTAGCAAGAATCTCATTCAAAATTGATGGAAATTAAAATGCTTTTCAGACAAGCCAAAGTTAAGAGAATTCAGTGCCACCAAACCAGCTTTCAACAAATGTTAAAGAAACTTATATAGTTGGGAAATAAAAGCAAAGAAAAAGATCTACAAATGCAAACCCCAAAGAATTAAGAAAATGGCAGTAGAAATATGTATATCAATAAGGACTTTAGATGTAAATGGAATGGGGAGGGAGGAAGGAGGAGGGTTCAGGATGGGGAACACAGGTATACCTGTGATGGATTCATTTCGATATTTGGCAAAACTAATACAATATTGTAAAGTTTAAAAATAAAATAAAATTAAAAAAAATAAATGTAAATGGATTAAATGCTTCAACCAAAATACACAGACTGGCTGAATGGATACAAAAACAAGATGCATATATATGCTGTCTAAAAGAAACCCACTTTAGACCTAAAGACACATATAGACTGAAAGTGAGAGGATGGAAAAATACATTTCATGCAAATGGAAAACAAAAGAAAGCGCAATTAGCAATCCTCATATCAAACAAAGTAGACCTTAAAGAATGTTACAAGAGATAAGGAAGGACACTACATAATGATCAAGGGATAGATCCAAGAGGAAGACATAACAATTGTAACTATCTATGCACCCAACATAGGAGTACCTCAATACACAAGACAAACACTAATAGACATAAAAAGAGAAATTGACAGAAACACAATAATAGTAGGAGACTTTAACACCCCACTTACACCAATAGACAGATCATCAAAACAGAAAATTAATAAGGAAACACAAGTCTTAAATGATTCATTAGACTAGATGGATCTCATTGATATCTTCAGGATATTCCATCCAAATGAAGAAGAATAGATGTTCTTCTCAAGTGCTGTGGAACATTCTCCAGGATAGAAAATCCAGGGTCACAAATCAAACCTCAGTAAATTTAAGAAAATTGAAATTGTATCAAGCACATTTTCCGACCACAACACTATGAGACTAGATATCAATTATGAGGAAAAAAAACTGTAAAAAACACGAACACATGGAGATTAAACAATATGTTTCTAAATAATGAACCGGTTACTGAAGAAATCAAAAGGAAAACACAAAAATTCCTAGAAACAAATGACAGTGAAAACACAACAACTCAAAACCTATGGGATGCAGCAGTTCAAAAATGAAAGTTTATGGAAATACAATCCTACCTCAAGAAATAAGAGAAACATCAAATAGACAACTTAAATTTATACCTAAACGAACCTAAAAAAAAAGAAGAACAAAAACAATTAGTAGAAGGAAAGGAATCATAAAGATCAGAGCAGAAATAAGTGAAAAAGAAATAAAAGAAACAATGGTAAAGATTAATAAAACCTGGTTCTTTGAGAAGATAAACAAAATTGACAAACCCTTAGCCAGACTCATCAAGCATAAAAGAGAGAATAGTCAAATCAACAAAATTAGAAATGAAAAAGAACAGCTTACAACAGACAATGCAGAAATACAAAGGATTAGGACTTCACTTTCACTTTTCACTTTCATGCATTGGAGAAGGAAATGGCAACCCACTCCAGTGTTCTTGCCTGGAGAATCCCAGGGACAGGGGAGCCTGGAGGGCTGTCATCTATGGGGTCGCACAGAGTTGGACATGACTGAAGCGACTTAGCAGCAGTAGCAGCAGCATGATACTATTATTAACAACTTACATGGCAACAAAATGGATAACCTGGAAATAAGGGACATCTTTTTAGAAAAGCTCAATCTTCCCATTCTGAACCAGGAAGAAATAGAAATTATGAACAATTCCATTATGAGCACTACAATCAAAGCTGTGATCAAAAATCTACCCCAAAACCAAAAGCCCAGGACCAGATGGCTTCACAGGTGAATTCTATCAAACGTTCAGAGATGAACTAATGCCTATTCTTCTAAAACTCTTTCAGAAATTGCAGAGGAAGGAACATTCCCAAACTCATCCTACAAGGCCACTATCACTCTGATACCAAAACCAGACAGACAAAACAAAACAAAACAAAAAACTATATACCAATATCAGTGGTGAACATAGATGTAAAATTCCTCAAAAAAAATTCTAGTAAAAATAATTCAACAGCATATTAAAAAGCTCATACACCTTGATCAAGTTGGGTTTATTCCATGGGTGCAAGGATTCTCAATATATGCAAATCAATCATTTGCATATATTATGTTAACAAATTGAAGGTAAAAAACCATATGACAATCTCAATAGATGCACAAAAATCCTTTGAGAAAAGTCAGCACTCACATATGATTAAAATTCTTCAAAAAATGGACATAGAAGGAACCCACCTCAACATAGCAAAGGCCATATATGATAACAGCCAACATTATTCTCAATGGTGAAAAACTGAAAGCATTGCCTCTAAGATCAGGAACAAGACAAGGGTGTCCACTTTCACCACTACTATGCAACATAGTTTTGAAAGTCCTAGCTACAGCAATCAGAGAAGAAAAAGTAAGAAACACAATCCAGATTAAAGAAAAGAAGAAGAAATAAAGCTCTCACTGTTTGCAGATGACATGATACTACACATAGAAAACCCTATAAATACTATCAGAAAATTACTAGAGATAATCAGTGTTAGCAAAGTCACAGGATACAAAATAAATACACAAATCACTTGCATTTCTATATACTAACAATGAAAAATCAGAAAAATAAATTAAGAAATCAATCCCATTCACCATTGAAAAAAATAATTAAGTATCTAGGGATAAACTTACCTAAGGAGACAAAATAGCTGTATACAGAAAATTATAGGACACTGATGAAACAAATCAAAGATGACATAAATGGATCAAGAGATATTTTATATTCCTGGGTAGGAAGAATCAATATTGTGAAAATGACTATCCTACAGAATCAATGTGATCCCTATCAAATTATCAATGACATTTTTCACAGAACTAAAACAAAATATTTCACAATTACATATGGAAACTCAAAGGACCCCAAATAGCCAACGCAGTCTTGAGAAAGAAGAATGGAGCTGGAGGAATCAAGCTTCCTGACTTCAGATTATACTACAAAGCTACAGTCATCAAGACAGTATAGTACTGGCACAAACCCAGAAATATAGCCCAATGGAACAAGATAGAAAACCCAGAAATAAACCCATGAGCCTATGGGTACCTTATTTTTGACAAAGTAGGTAAGAATATACAATGGGGCAAAGACAGCATCTTCAATAAGTAGTGTTGGGAAAACTGGAATGCTACATGTAAAAGAATGAAATTAGAACCTTTCCTAACACCATTAACAAAGCAAAACTCAAAATGGATTAAATGCCTAAATGCAAGACCAGAAGCTATAAAACTCTTAGAGGAAAACATAGGTAGAACACTTGACGACACAAATCAAAAGAAGATCTTCTGTGACCCATCTCCTAGAGTTATGGAAACAGAGCAAAAGTAAACAAGTGGGACCTGATTAAACTTAAAAACTTTTGCACAGGAAAGGACACTATAAGCAACATGAAAAGACACCCCTTAGAATGGGAGAAAATAGCAGCAAATGAAAGAACTGACAAACGATTAATTTCCAAAATATACAAGCAACTCATACAACTCAATACTAGAAAAACAATCAACCAATGAAAAATTGGGAAAAGACCTAAAGAGACATTACCCCCAAAGAAGACATACAGATAGCTGACAAACACATGAAAATATGCTCAATATTGCTCATTATTAGAGAAATGCAAAGCAAAATTACAATGAGATATCACCTCACACCGGTCAGAAAGGCCATCATCAAAAAGTCCAGAGAGGGTGTGGAGAAAAGGGAATATTCTTGCACTGTTGGTAGGAATGCAAATTGATATAGCCACTGTGGAAGATGGTATGGAGAGTCCTTGAAAAAGTGGACTAAAACTACCATATGACCCAGCAATCCCAGTCCTAGTCATACACCCTGAGGAATCCAAAAATGAAATAGGCACATGTACCCAAATGTTCGTTGCATCACTATTTACAATAGCTAGAACATGGAAGAAACTTAGATGACCATCAACAGATGAATGGATAAAGAAGTTGTGGTACATATAAACAATAGAATATTATTCAGTCATAACCAGGAATGCATTTGAGTCATTTCTAATGAGATGAATGATACTAGAGCCTATTATACAGAGTGAAGGAAGTCAGAAAGAGAAAGCTAAATACCATATACTAACACATATATCTGATCTGATCTGATCTGAACACATATATATGGGATCTAGAATGATGATACCAAAGGATTTATTTACAGGGCAGCAATAGAGAAACAGATTTAGAAACAGACTTATGGTTGGGGAGAGGGAGGGGGAGATATATGAAGAGAATAGCATGGAAACTTATATTTAGTGCAATTCAGTCTCTCAGTCGTGTCCGACTCTTTGCGACCCCATGAACTGCAGCACGCCAGACCTCCCATCACCAACTCCCAGAGTTCACTCAGACTCACGTCCATCGAGTCAGTGATGCCATCCAGCCATCTCATCCTCTGTCGTCCCCTTCTCCTCCTGCCCCCAATCCCTCCCAGCATCAGAGTCTTTTCCAATTAGTCAACACTTTGCATGAGTGGCCAAAGTATTGGAGCTTCAGAGTCAGCAGCATTCCCTCCAAAGAAATCCCAGGGCTGATATCCTTCAGAATGGACTGGCTGGATATCCTTGCAGTCCACGGGACTCTCAAGAGTCTTCTCCAATACCACAGTTCAAAAGCATCAATTCTTTGGAGCTCAGCTTTCTTCACAGCCCAACTCTCACATCCATACATGACCACTGGAAAAACCATAGGCTTGGCTAGACAGACCTTTGTTGGCAAAGTAATGTCTCTGCTCTTCAATATGCTATCTAGGCTGGTCATAAATTTTCTTCCACGGAGTAAGCGTATTTTAATTTCATGGCTGCAGTCACCATCTGCAGTGATTTGGGAGCCCAAAAAAATAAAGTCTGACACTGTTTCCACTGTTTCCCCATCTACTCCCCATGAAGTGATGGGACTGGATGCCATGATCTGAGTTTTCTGAAAGTTGAGCTTTAAGCCAACTTTTTTACTCTCCTCCTCACCATCATCAAGAGGCTTTTTAGTTCCACTTCACTTTCTGCCATAAGGGTGGTGTCATCTGCATATCTGAGGTTACTGAAATTTCTCCCATGAATCTTGATTTCAGTTTGTGCTTCTTCCAGCCCAGCGTTTCTCATGATGTACTCTGCATAGAAGTTAAATAAGCAGGGTGACAATATACAGCCTTGCCGTACTCCTTTTCCTATTTGGACCCAGTCTGTTGTTCCATGTCTAGTTCTAACTGCTGCTTCCTGACCTGCATACAAATTTCTCAAGAGGCAGGTCAGGTGGACTGGTATTCCCATCTCAGAGTTTTCTACAGTTTATTGTGATCCACACAGTCAAAGGCATTAGCATAGTCAATAAAGCAGAAATAGATGTTTTTCTGGAACTCTCTTGCTTTTTCGATGATCCAGCAGATGTTGGCAATTTGATCACTTGTTCCTCTACTTTTTCTAAAACCAGCTTGAACATCTGGAAGTTCACAGTTCACGCATTGCTGAAGCCTGGCTTGGAGAACTTTGAGCATTACTTTACTAGTGTGTGAGATGAGTGCAATTGTGCGGTAGTTTGAGCATTCTTTGGCATTGCCTTTCTTTGGGATGTGAATGAAAACTGACCTTTTCCAGTCCTGTGGCCACTGCTGAGTTTTCCAAATTTGCTGACATATTGAGTGCAGCACTTTCACAGCATCATCTTTCAGGATTTGAAATAGCTCTACTGGAATTCCATCACCTCCACTAGCTTTGTTCGTAGTGATGCTTTCTAAGGCCCACTTGACTTCACATTCCAGGATGTCTGGCTCTAGGTGAGTCATCACACCATCATAATTATCTGGGTCATGAAGATCTTTTTTGTACAGTTCTGCTGTGTATTCTTGCCACCTCTTATTAATATCTTCTGCTTCTGTTAGGACCCTACCATATCTGTCCTTTATTGAACCCATCCTTGCATGAAATGTTCCCTTGGTATCTCCCATTTTCTTGAAGAGATCTCTAGTCTTTCCCATTCTGTTGTTTTCCTCTATTTCTTTGCATTGATCGCTGAGGAAGGTTTTGTTATCTCTTCTTGCTATTCTTTGGAACTCTGCATTCAGATGCTTATATCTTTCCTTTTCTCCTTTGCTTTTTGCTTTGCTTCTTTTCACAGCTATTTGTAAGGTCTCCTCAGACAGCCATTTTGCTTTTTTGCATTTCTTTTCCATGGGGATGGTCTTGATCCCTGTCTCCTGTACAATGTCACGACCCTCCGTCCATAGTTCATCAGGCACTGGTTCTATCTGATCTAGGCCCTTAAATCTATTTCTCACTTCCACTCTATAATCATAAGGGATTTGATTAGGTCATACCTGAATGGTCCAGGGGTTTTCCCTACTTTCTTCAATTTCAGTCTGAATTTGGCAATAAGGAGTTCATGATCTGAGCCACAGTCAGCTCCTGGTCTTGTTTTTGTTGACTGTATAGAGCTTCTCCATCTTTGGCTTCAAAGAATATAATCAATCTGATTTTGGTGTTCACCTTTGGTGATGTCCATGTGTAGAGTTTTCTCCTGTGTTGTTGGAAGAGGGTGTTTGCTATGACCAGTGCATGTTCTTGGCAAAACTCTATTAGTCTTTGCCTTGCTTCATTCTGTATTCCAAGGCTAAATTTGCCTGTTACTGCAGGTGTTTCTTGACTTCCTACTTTTGCATTCCAGTCCCCTATAATGAAAAGGATATCTTTTGGGGTGTTAGTTCTCAAAGGTCTTGTAGGTCTTCATAGAACCGTTCAACTTCAGCTTCTTCAGCATTACTGGTTGGGGCATAGACTTGGATTACTGTGATATTGAATGGTTTGCCTTGGAAATGAACAGAGATCATTCTGTTGTTTTTGAGATTGCATCCAAGTACTGCATTATGGACTCTTTTGTTGACCATGATGGCTACTCCATTTCTTCTGAGGGATTCCTTCCCACAGTAGTACATATAATGGTCATCTAAGTGAAATTCACCCATTCCAGTCCATTTTAGTTCACTGATTCCTAGAATTTTGACGTTCACTCTTGCCATCCACTGTTTGGCCACTTCCAATTTGCCTTGATTCATGGACCTAACATAACAGGTTCTTATGCAATATTGCTCTTTACAGCATCGGACCTTGCTTCTGTCACCAGTCACATCCACAAGTGGGTATTGTTTTTGGTTTTGCTCCATACCTTCATTCTTTCTGGAGTTATTTCTCCACTGATCTCCAGTAGCATATTGGGCACCTACTGACCTAGGGCATTCCTCTTTCAGTACCCTATCATTTTGCTTTTCATACCGTTCATGGGGTTCTCAAGGCAAGAATACTGAAGTGCTTTGCCATTCCCTTTTCCAGTGGACCACATTGTGTCAGACCTCTCCAACATGCCCGTTGGTCTTGGGTGGCCCCACATGGTGTGGTTTAGTTTCATTGAGTTAGACAAGGGTGTGGTCCTAGTGTGATTAGATTGACTAGTTTTCTGTGATTATGGTTTCAGTGTGTCTGCCCTCTGATGCCCTCTTGCAACACCTACCGTCTTACTTGGGTTTCTCTTACTTTGGACATGGGGTATCTCTTCACGGCATGCTCCAGCAAAGCACAGCCACTGCTCCTTACCTTGGACGAGGGGTAGCTCCTCCTGAACTTGAACGAGGAATAGCTCCTCTAAGCAACAGTTAGAACTGGACATGGAACAACAGACTGGGTCCAAATAGGAAAAAGAGTATGTCAAGGTTGTATATTGTCACCCTGCTTATTTAACTTCTATGCAGAGTACATCATGAGAAACGCTGGACTGGAAGAAGCACAAGCTGGAATCAAGATTGCCGGGAGAAATATCAATAACCTCAGATATGCAGATGACACCACCCTTATGGCAGAAAGTGAAGAGGAACTAAAAGGCCTCTTGATGAAAGTGAAAGAGGAGAGTAAAAAAGTTGGCTTAAAGCTCAACATTCAGAAAATGAACATCATGGCATCTGGTCCCATCACTTCATGGGAAACAGATGGGGAAACAGTGGAAACAGTGTCAGACTTTATTTTTGGGGCTCCAAAATCACTGCAGATGGTGACTGCAGCCATGAAATTAAAAGATGCTTACTCCTTGGAAGAAAATTTATGACCAGCCTAGATAGCATATTGAAGAGCAGAGACATTACTTTGCCAACAAAGGTCTGTCTAGCCAAGCCTATGGTTTTTCCAGTGGTCATGTATGGATGTGAGAGTTGGGCTGTGAAGAAAGCTGAGCTCCAAAGAACTGATGCTTTTGAACTGTGGTATTGGAGAAGACTCTTGAGAGTCCCTTGGACTGCAAGGAGATCCAACCAGTCCATTCTGAAGGAGATCAGCCCTGGGATTTCTTTGGAAGGAATGATGCTGAAGCTGAAACTCCAGTACTTTGGCCACTTCGTGCGAAGAGTTGACTCATTGGAAAAGACTCTGATGCTGGGAGGGATTGGGGGCAGGAGGAGAAGGGGACAAACAGAGGATGAGATGGCTGGATGGCATCACTGACTCGATGGACGTGAGTCTCAGTGAACTCCCGGAGTTGGTGATGGACAGGGAGGCCTGGTGTGCTGCCATTCATGGGGTTGTAAAGAGTTGGACATGACTGAGTGACTGAACTGAACTTGGAAAGATCTCCTGAAAATGGAAATGCAACCCACTCCACTAATTTTGCCTGGAGAGTCCCATGGATAGAGATATCTGGAGGGCTACAGTCCATAGGGTGGCAGAGTTGGACACAAGTGAAGTGACTTAGCACAAACATGTTACCAGTTTGTTTACTATAATGATCAACTCTGAGATTGGAACAAAAGAATGGTTTCAGTGTGGAACCATCTTTAGAAGTGAAGGGAAGTTTGTGTCAAAAATATTGAACATCCTCTGGCTAAAACAATGAATCTAGAAGGTGTTCAGTTCAATCGCTCAGTCCTGTCTGACTCTCTGTGACCCCATGGACTGTATCACACCAGGGCTCCCTGTCCATTACCAACTCCCAGAGTTTACTCAAACTCATGTCCATTTAGTCAGTGATGCCATCCAACCATTCATCCTTTGTGGTCCTCTTCTTCTCCAGCCTTCAGGGTCTCCCTCCCAGCATCAGGGTCTTTTCAAATGAGTCAGTTCTTCCCATCAGGTGGCCAAAGTATTGGAGTTTCAGCTTCAACATTAGTCCTTCCAATGAATATGCAAGACTGATTTCCTTTAGGATGGACTGGTTGGATCTCCTTGCAGTCCAAGGGACTCTCCAGAGTCTTCTCCAACCCCACAGTTCAAAAGCATCTATTCTTTGGCACTCAGCTTTCTTTATAGTCCAACTCTCACATCCATACATGACTACTGGGAAAACCATAGCCTTGACTAGGCAGAACTTTTTTGGCAAAGTAATGTCTCTGTTTTTTAATATGCTGTCTAGTTTGCTCATAACTTTTCTTCCAAGGAATAAGTGTCTTTTAATTTCATGGCTGCAATCACCATCAGCAGTAATTTTGGAGCCCCTAAAAAATAAAGTCTGCCACAGTTTCGCATCTATTTTCCATGAAGTGATGGGACCGGATTCCATGATCTTCATTTTCTGAATGTTGAGTTTGAAGACAACTTTTTCACTCTCCTCTTTCACTTGTATCAAGAGGCTCTTCAGTTCCTCTTCACTTTCTGCCCTAAGGGTGGTGTCATCTGCATATCTGAGGTTATTGAAATTTCTCCCACCAATCTTGATTCCAGTTTGTGCTTCTTCCAGCCCAGCATTTCTCATGATGTACTCTGCATATAAGTTAAATAAACAGGATGACAACATACAGCTTTGAAGTACTCCTTTTCCTATTTGGAACCAATCTGTAGTTCCACGTCCAGTTCTAACTGTTGCTTCCTGACCTGCATACAGATTTCTCAAGAGGCAGTCAGGAGGTCTGGTATTCCCATGTCTTTCAGAATTTTCCACAGTTTATGGTGATCCACAGAGTCAAAGGCATTAGCATAGTCAATAAAGCAGAAATAAATGTTTTTTCTGGAACTCTCTTGCTTTTTCCATGATCCAGTGGATGTTGGCAATTTGATCTCTGGTTCCTCTGCCTTTTCTAAAACCAGTGATTTACATATAAAATTGCCTGATTTGCATGTTGAAAGAGGGAGGAGTTGGTGGAAACTATTAGAGAAGAAACTGATCTTCCTGAGTTTACCGTTTTATCAGTTGATGCAATTAATTAATTGTCCTTTGTCTGCTGCTGCATCGCTTCAGTCGTGTCTGACTCTGTACGACTCCATAGATGGCAGCCCACCAGGCTCCAACATCCCTGAGATTCTCCAGGCAAGAACACTGGAGTGCGTTGCCATTTCTTTCTCCAATGCATGAAAGTGAAAGGGAAAGTGAAGTCGCTCAGTTGTAGCCGACTCTTAGTGGCCCCATGGACTGCAGCCTACCAGGCTCCTTCCATCCATGAGATTTTCCAGGCAAGAGTACTGGAGTGCGTTTCCATTGCCTTCTCCAGTTCCTAGTCTCTCTGTGTATAAATATATACATATATGTCATAAGAATATATAAATACATGTTTTAAAATATATAATAAATATATATAAGAAAATATAACATTTTTGTATTGAAAAGGGGGAAATTAGTAAAGAACAATTACTGTTTAATTAAACTTATCTAAAAGTATACCCTAAAAATGGTAAAGAACCTGCCTGCCAATACTAGACTCATAAGAGACACAGGTTCAGTCCCTGGGTTGGGAAGATCCCCTAGAGAAGGAAATGGCAGCTCACTCCAGTATTCTTGCCTGGAAAGTCCCATGGACAGAGGAGCCTGGCAGGCTACAGTCCATGGGGTGATAAAGGGTGAGACACAACTGAGCCCATGATGGATGTTTACCCTAGGAAAAAGATAAATTTATATTTGTGTGGACATGTGTATATGAAAATTATTACATGTCTTACATAGAAAATTTACTCCTTTTGAAGCAGTATTTAACACGTTTGGAGCCAAAATGATTTGAAATGACTTGACTATTGTATGAAAATTGCCCTTTGAACATAATATACACTGTGTAATTTTTACTACTGTGAGAAATGTATCACTGGTAATGTAAGCACATAAGCATTTTTATTGTAAATTAATGTTTTAAATCCAATTTTGCATAAAACAATGCATTACTGGACACTGAGAGAGAATTCCAGAAGATGAGTAAAGACCCCTTTAAGCATTTGGCTGAATACTGACCAGTATATGTGCCTGAGGTCAGGGAAAACCACCTGAAGGATTGGGTGTGACAGGGCAGAGCCTCCACACAAGGACAGTCATGTGCATGTTCCCATCCCCCCGATTGGAAAATCTCAAAGTTTACAGGGTATTGTACATGGAGGGCTTTGCCACAGTAGTAGGAAATAATTAGTCTAAAGCAAAACACTTCAAAAGTTCCAAATAACAAGTCCTATTAACTAGATCCAGAGGATCAAAAGGAATTTCTTATAAACTAGATCCAGAGGATCAAAAGTTTTGAAGGAATTTTAATAAGTCTCAAAATTAAGTATGAGGATATTTGTAGAAGTCAGTATATGTACTATCCACTATGTAAAATTTACAGTGTCAGAGAACCAGTGAAAAATTACCAAGCAAGTATTTATTAGAAATAGTAAGCGCTGACATTAAAAGAATTATTATATTGTTATTGCCTCTGTCCAAAAAGTAGATACAAAGAAGATCAAAAGGAATGCAAATCAGAGTTTCAGACTTCTAGAGATGAAAATTACAATGTTGAAGTTGAAAATAAATTGTATGTAACTAAAGATAAACTAAATATCATAAGAAAAAATTAATGAACAAGTAATTAAACTAAATATTGTAAGAAAAATTTAATAAACAATAGTGCATCCATGTGTGTTCTCACTCATGGCTGACTTTTTGGACCCCTGGCAGGCAAGAATACTGGAGTGGGTTGTCATTTCCTCCTCCATAAGCAAAGGGGTACATAAACTTTACTATTTTCATACAAAGTAATAGAAGAGTAGAAAGGAATGAATTATTAACTTATGCAACATGAACAAATCTCACATATGCCTAAAGAAAGAAGATAGACAAAAAGGATATATATATGGGTAGTTGAACATATACATAATTATAGAAAAATGTAAAATAATTCATGGTGACAACAGATTAGTTGTTGCCTGGCATTAGAGGGGTAGGTAAATATGTAAAGCATACATTAAAAAAGACCATGAGGAAACTTTTTGTCAATAGAAAGTATAAATACTTCCATGAGGAATGTTTTTGTCAATAGAAAGTATGAATACTTTCATATATATATAATTCATAGGATTTTCCTATGAATTACATTAGCATTTTCCTATCTCTTCAAACTTGTTTTCTAAAGACTTGAAATTACTGCTGTAATGTTCAAAGGAGCATTTTTACAGTTTACCACTTTAAAGATTTATATAACCTCATTTTTTATATAATGACATTGATTTAATGGCAAGATTGCGAATTCATCATTATTATCTATAACATTGCAACCATATGTGATTGAAAACAATTTTTTTCTTTGGGTCACTTACATATTTTCTGATCTTTAGAGCAGGGATTATAACTTCTGTTCATCCAGATTATCTCTTCAAAGACTCAGCACTCAGTCTAAGAACTGAATATGATGCTTACCTTCAGGTCACTTGCTTGACTCTGGTGACCATTCCTCTTTGCTGATCCTTTCAGGGGTAACCACTATCTTGAATTTTGCATTGAAAATTCATTTACCATTAATTTAAGCTTTTCCAAATGAACGGAGAGATTTTATATGCTTTTTCTGTTTTTGACATATCTCCTAGTGTTATATGTATATGCTAAGTCACTTCAGTTGTATCTAACTCTTTGAAACCCTGTGGACTGTTGCCTGCCAGGCTCCTCTGTCCATGAGATTCTCCAAGCAAGAACACTGGTGTGGGTTGCTGTGCCCTCCTCCAGGGTATCTTCCCGACCCAGGTATTGAACCCATGTCTCATATCTCTTGCTTTGGCAGGTGGGTTCTTTACCACGAGCACCACCTGGGAAGCCCTGTTGTTACATGTGTAAAAACAACTTGGCAAATAACTAATAACTTAATATCTGCATTGTAGGGTGATGTTTTCAGTTTTATAAAATTGGATTGGGCCAAATTATCTTTCTAATCACTTGGACCTCCATCCACACCCAACAGAAAACAAATGAGTGTAACATTAGTGCTCTATTTCTCTGTCATCTCTTAGTGTTGCCTGACTTGATTTGTTTCACCAATTTGCTAAGTGTAAAATGATAGCTCTCTGTATTTTCAGCCTGTACTTTCCTTATCACTAGTGATGCTAATCACTTTTTCAGAAGGTCATGATCTTTTCAAATTTTCTTCTCTAAATCCTGGATCAAGTTTTCCCCCACATTTTTCTAATTTTAAAGTTTAAAAACTTTGCTCCTGTATGCTGGTACTAAGCCTTTGTCAGGGCTTCTCTGGTGGCTCAGTGGTAAAGAATCTACCTTCAGTGCCGGAGACATGGGTTTGATCCCTGTGTTTGGAAGATCCCCCAGACAAGGGAATGGAACCCAATCCAGTATTCTTGCCTGGGACACCCCATAGGCAGATGAGCCTGGCGGGCTACAGTCCATGGGATTGAAAAAGAGTTAGATATGACTTAGTGACTAAATAACAACAAAAGCCTTTGTCAGTTTAGTGAATTCTAAATACATTCTCCCACTTTAAAGGTTCTCTTCCTCTTTTATTATAAAAAAGAAGACAACTGCTGCATAGCGAGAGGGTGCCAGAGATCTGCATGGGGTCACCTCCAGCCCCAAGCAAGGTATTGATTTAGACTGAGGAAAGAACCACCTCAACGGTGAGAGGAAATGGTACTTGGAGTTCACATAAGGTTGGGAACAGTGTCTATCCCCAAGAGCCACGCTGGGAATCTTGTAATTCATTTGTCTTTGGGTAAACCCTGAAGAAGGAAATAGCTACCCATTCCAGTATTCTTGCCTGGAGAACTCCATAGCCTGGCAGGCTACAATCCATGGGAGCGCAAAGAATCTGACATGACTGAATGACTAACAATTATACTACTTAGCGTAAGTAAGACATAGTGACTAAACAACAAAACAGGGTACTCAGAAGAGTCTGGTTTCAGCACTAGGGCATCCTTTTAGCTTTAAACTAAATCCTGCCTATGGTTCTGCATGTGTGTTAGTTGCTGTCATGTCCAGCTCTTTGCAATCCCATGGATTGTAGCCTGCCAGGCTCCTCTGTCCATGGAATTTCCCAAGCAAGAATACTGCAGTAGATTGCCACTTCCTTCCCCAGGTGATCTTCCTTCCCCAGGAATAGAACCCAGCTCTCCTGCATTGCAAGTAGATGCTTCACCATGGAGTCACCAGGGAAGCACATGATTCTGCAAAACCAATGTAAAAGCAAGAACTGAAAGGTGAACATATCACATTTACAAGAAAACCAACTACATTCCAGTTTAAAAAAATAAAAAATCCTTCCATTGTCATTTATGGGACCCAGACAGATACAGTCTACAATACAATGAAATTCACAAGGTCTGATGAAATAAAAACTGTTTTACATGTACAAAAGCTTAAGGAATTTGTAACCAGCAGACCTGCACTTCCTGAAATCTTAAATGAATTGGTTCAGATGTAAAGTTAATATTAATCCTGTGGGTAAGTACATAATACTGTTTCTTCATTAAAAACCCTTTAACAAATATTAATGGTAACAACAAAATGTGAGGTTTCTAACCAAAGTAGAACTGAATGTGTGAAAGGAATGGCAAAATGACCAGGAAAAGAGACAGGGAGGTACATTATGGGAAGTTCCTTTTACTATATGTGAAGAGTAATATTACTTGAAGGCAAACAGTTATATGTTGAATATACATATTATTAAAACAAAGCAACCACTAAAATAGCAAAACCCAAACTGACAGCTAATAAGCAAAAAAAAAAAAAAAAAGGAAGATGAAGATAAAGTGGAATTGTAAAAAATAAAAAAACAAAAAATGTTAGTTCTAAAGGAGGGAGGAGAGGAGAAATAGTATAGCACAGAGCAAAAAATAAATAAATAAATAAATATAAAAATACAAAAATGAATGTATCCTATATGGTTTTATTCATACAAACTTCTGGAAAATGCAAACTAACTGACAGTGATGAAAGCAGATCATTGATGTCCTGGGCAGGAAGGGAAAGGTAAGAATGAGGACTACCAAGGAGCACAGGAAACTTTGGAGGGTGATGGTATGGTCGTATCTTGATTGTGATGTTGGTGTTATGTTTATGTAGATGACCAACCTTGGCAGTGGTTATAATCACTTTAAGAAAACATTGTTGCTGTTCAGTTGCTAAGTAGTGGCTGAATATTTCACAACCCCATGGACTGTAGCCCTTCAGGCTCCTCTGCCCATGGGATTTCCCAGGCAAGAATACTGGAGTGGGTTGCCATTTCCTTCTCCACAGGATCTTCCTGACCCAGGGACCAAACACACATCTCTTAGGTCTCCTGTGTTGGCAGGTGGATTCTTTACCACTAAGCCACTTCAGATCTGATCAGTCACTCAGTCGTGTCCGACTCTTGCGACCCCATGAATCGCAGCACGCCAGGCCTCCCTGTCCATCACCAACTCCCGGAGTTCACTGAGACTCACGTCCATCGAGTCAGTGATGTCATCCAGCCATCTCATCCTCTGTCGTCCCCTTCTCCTCTTGCCCCCAATCCCTCCCAGCATCAGAGTCTTTTCCAATGAGTCAACTCTTCGCATGAGGTGGCCAAAGTACTGGAGTTTCAGCTTTAGCATCAGTCCTTCCAAAGAAATCCCAGGGCCGATCTCCTTCAGAATGGACTGGTTGGATCTCCTTGCAGTCCAAGGGACTCTCAAGAGTCTTCTCCAATACCACAGTTCAAAAGCATCAATTCTTCGGTGCTCAGCCTTCTTCACAGTCCAACTCTCACATCCATACATGACCACAGGAAAAACCATAGCCTTAACTAGACAGACCTTTATTGGCAAAGTAATGTCTCTGCTTTTGAACATGCTATCTAGGCTGGTCATAAGTTTCCTTCCAAGGAGTAAGCGTCTTTTTTTTTTTTTTTTTTTTCTAATTTTATTTTATTTTTAAATTTTACATAATTGTATTAGTCCTGCCAAACATCAAAACGAATCCGCCACAGGTATACATGTGCTCCCCATCCTGAACCCCCCTCCCTCCTCCCTCCCCATACCATCCCTCTGGGCCGTCCCAGTGCACCAGCCCCAAGCATCCAGCATCGTGCATCAAACAAGTGAAGGGCTGGAAAAAAATTTTCCATGCAAATAGGGACCAAAAGAAAGCAGGAGTAGCAATACTCATATCAGATAAAATAGACTTTAAAACAAAGGCCGTGAAAAGAGACAAAGAAGGTCACTACATAATGATCAAAGGATCAATCCAAGAAGAAGATATAACAATTATAAATATATATGCACCCAACACGGGAGCACCACAGTATGTAAGACAAATGCTAACAAGTATGAAAGGAGAAATTAACAATAACACAATAATAGTGGGAGACTTTAATACCCCACTTACACCTATGGATAGATCAACTAAACAGAAAATTAACAAGGAAACACAAACTTTAAACGATACAATAGACCAGTTAGACCTAATTGATATCTATAGGACATTTCATCCCAAAACAATGAATTTCACCTTTTTCTCAAGCGCACATGGAACCTTCTCCAGGATAGATCACATCCTGAGCCATAAAGCTAGCCTTGGTAAATTCAAAAAAATAGAAATCATTCCAAGCATTTTTTCTGACCACAATGCAGTAAGATTAGATCTCAATTACAGGAGAAAAACTATTAAAAATTCCAACATATAGAGGCTGAACAACACACTGCTGAATAACCAACAAATCACAGAAGAAATCAAAAAAGAAAACAAAATTTGCATAGAAACGAATGAAAATGAAAACATAACAACCCAAAACCTGTGGGACACGGTAAAAGCAGTCCTAAGGGGAAAGTTCATAGCAATACAGGCACACCTCAAGAAACAAGAAAAAAGTCAAATAAATAACCTAACTCTACACCTAAAGCAACTAGAAAAGGAAGAAATGAAGAACCCCAGGGTTAGTAGAAGGAAAGAAATCTTAAAAATTAGAGCAGAAATAAATGCAAAAGAAACAAAAGAGACCATAGCAAAAATCAACAAAACCAAAAGCTGGTTCTTTGAAAGGATAAATAAAATTGACAAACCATTAGCCAGACTCATCAAGAAACAAAGGGAGAAAAATCAAATCAACAAAATTAGAAACGAAAATGGAGAGATCACAACAGACAACACAGAAATACAAAGGATCATAAGAGACTACTATCAACAATTATATGCCAATAAAATGGACAACGTGGAAGAAATGGACAAATTCTTAGAAAAGTACAACTTTCCAAAACTGGACCAGGAAGAAATAGAAAATCTTAACAGACCCATCACAAGCATGGAAGTTGAAACTGTAATAAAAAATCTTCCAGCAAACAAAAGCCCCGGTCCAGACGGCTTCACAGCTGAGTAAGCGTCTTTTAATTTCATGGCTGCAGTCACCATCTGCAGTGATTTTGGAGCTATTTTCCATGAAGTGATGGGACTGGATGCCACTAAGCCACTTAGGGATGTCCTTAAGCTTGTATAAAATACTGGAAAAGACAGTATCATACATTAATCCTGAATAGTTACAGGTCAGAATTTCCCTTTATAAAATCGTTAATTATGCGGTACATTTAAATCACACTTTTTATTTTTATAATATATCCTAGTTATTGAACAAATGCCATGTTGTAATCAGCTTTTTGTATGATTAATACATATTTCTTGACCTAATAGCACACTTGCAAATAATGTATTATTTTTCTAATATTAAAAAATGGAATTTGTATCTTATGGAATGAGTTTACACTATCTTCATTTATTAATTATATCATATATTTTTTTAAATTTAGTGCTAGACACAGAATTTTTACTAATTAAATAATCCTTTGATAAAAGAGGAATAAACATGTTTATTTATCATTAGATACTAGATGTACATGATTTTAGATTAAAAAAAGAAGTATAGTAAGAAAGACTTCAAGAAACTTACTTTGTTTTCAGTGTTAGGTAATGCAGTGTTCCATACACATCAGAGACTCATGAGTGCCTATGTTTTATCTCACTCTCTTTAGTGTGTGTCTTATATTTCTAGTGATACCAGAATGCCTGCTGGAGCTCCAGCCATCAATTTCAAATCCCAGGTGGCAGAAATAAGGAATAGGAAAGATATCTGCTTTTAAGGAGCATAAGCTATCTGTGTTTTATTTCATTGGTCAGAATAAACCCATAGGGTGAAATGAGAGACTGGAAAATGTAATGCTTTATTGGGCATTTTATTGCCTCCCATAAGATCGGAATCTATTACTAAGAATAGGAAAATCAACGTGTACAACTACTGGTCTCTACCTCATTACACAGTTAAAATTATTTTTTTCCAGATAACATCAAAAGCAACTTGTAATTTTTAGACCTGAGGTTAAGGTTATTAATTTGAGTTTTTTAATGTTATTTCCTTGTGGTAGTAACTCTTAGTATTAGATCTGCCTTCTTAACAAATCTTTAAGTCTATCATACATTACTATTGACAATAGGTACAGTGTTGTACAGAAGATCTCTAGAGCTTAAAGATTTTAATAGCAAGGATAGAACAGACATGCAGATAAAAGGTTACCAGATTTTAAATTAGAAGACAAAAGTCAGAGGCTCAAACTTAAGGAAAATGGAAGATAATTTTAACTTTATAATTTTAATGTTATTACTATTAGCATTAACCATATCCTTAGGTTGCATTATGTTGACTGGTTTACCAGTCTATAAATATTTATCTTCTTTTTAAAGTAATTTTAAAACCAGTTGATGAAAATTTAATTTTTCTATTGACTCAAAAATTTTCAAAGCCTTGGTGAAGGATCAGAAGCTAGTGGGTTTGTGCAGGGTGGAAATCATCTCTCATTCTTTTTGACATATCCAGAACCTATGAGTGCCTGAATGCCTGATTCATAAATTAGGTGCCCATTAAATTCAAGTTGAAGAGACAATGTTTGAAAAAAGTGGTCTTACCAAAAATGCACACGGACAAAAACATTTTTGTTTTTCCTGAGAAAAGTGAATACTGTAAAAGTGACAAGTGTAAGGAGGATAGAAAGGAAAGTCATTAGAGGCGTTAGTGCCTTTTTTTATATAAGTATAAAACTGTGTATGCTTAAGATATAGAGCTTGATGATTTGATAGATGTACACATTGTAAAAAGATCATAATCAAGCCACGTGTTTATCATCTCTACATAGTTACTTTTTAAAATGTGTGCTTGTGTGTATGTATGTGGAAAAGATTTAAGATCCTTTTAGAAAATGTCATATTTACAATTTAGTATGAACATTGGGCAGCATGCCCTTAAGGTAGATCCCCAGAACTCATTGATCCTGTGTAAGTGAATCTCTGTACCTGCGAGGAGCAGCTCCCCATTTCCTGCCAGCAAACACATTATACTCTCGGCTTCAGTGAGTCTCTTTTAGATCCCGTGTGTAAGTGAGCTGGCATCGTCTTTATCCTCTGGGGCTTATTTCACTTACCATAGTGAGTTCTGGGTTTCTCCATCTTGTTCCAAATGACAGGATTTCCCTCTTTCTAAGCTGGAATAATGAAGTGCAGATACATCTTTGAGATTCGACTTTAATTTCATTTAGACATACCCTTGATCCTTGAATAATGCATGTCTTCAGGGCGCCCACCCTCCCTCTAGTCAAAAATCCACATGAAATTCAAAATCTGGATCTCCTAATAGGCAGGTGATTCCCCGCGATTCAGGTTCCCCATGTGTGGATGTAACTGACCACAGACCTGATAGCCCTGGAGTATTTACTACTGAAAAAATAATCCACGTGTAAGTTCAGTTCACTTCAGTCGCTCAGTTGTCTCCGATTCTTTGCAACCCCATGGACTTCAGCATGCCAGGCTCCCCGTCCATCACCAACTCTCTGAGTTTACTCAAACTCATGTCCATTGAGTCGGTGATGCCATCCAACCATCTCATCCTCTGTTGGCCCCTTCTCCTCCCACCTTCAATCTTTCCCAGCATCAGGGTCTTTTCAAAAGAGTCAGTTCTTCGCATCAGGTGGTCAAAGTATTGAAGTCTCAGCTTCATCATCAATCCTTGCAATGAATATTCAGGACTGATTTCATTTAGGATGGACTGGTTGGATCACTTTGCAGTTCAAGGGACTCTCAAGAGTCTTCTCCAACACCACAGTTCAAAAGCATAAATTCTTTGGCACTCAGCTTTCTTTATAGTACAACTCTGGAAAAACCATAGCTTTGACTAGATGGACCTTTGTTGGCAAAGTAATGTCTCTGCTTTTTAATATGCTGGCTAGGTTGGTCATAACTTTCCTTCCAAGTAGTAAGCGTCTTTTAATTTCATGGCTGCAGTCACCATTTGCAGTGATTTTGGAGCACCCCCCCCCGAAAAAAAATCTGCCACTGTTTCCACTGTTTCCCCATCTATTTGTCATGAAGTGATGGGACCGAATGTCATGATCTTAGTTTTCTGAATGTCTTTCAACTAACACATAACTCAACAAGCACATTTTTATACATTTTTGAGTTACAGTTGTCAAAATACAAGCACACATTGAACAAACACTGTGTATATCAATATTTTGAGTTTTAATGTGACAAATGGGCTTGTTTAATGTTTGCACATAGGTAGTTAAGATGAGGATCACTGTTTTCTTCATTTAATACTGCAAGAGGCAAACAATCAACTGTAAAAGCAATTATCCTTGCATAGTTTCCATAGCAATGTATAAAATGTTTGTACTTTGTTCCTATCATATTTATCTTGAATATATTTATTGTAATGTGATTTTCTTTCTTGTTTCTAATAAAAATAGATTTTGCATTTTATATGTCTTCATTGTTTATATTTTTCTAGTGCTTTATACCTGTTGCATTTTACAAAATTATTTTTCCACATTAAATTGTGCAGGAAGTGATGATGGATTCTAGATAGTTTGGGAAGTACTGAGCTTCATGAAAATTTCAGAAGACAAATAGAATATCTTTTCAAATATAGTAAGGTATTTGGAGTGGTATTAGTATGTAGAAACTTAAACAGTGACTTAATCAATATTTGACTGCTGCTAAGTCACTCAGTCATGTCTGACTCTGTGCGACCCCATAGACGGCAGCCCACCAGGCTCACCCGTCCCTGGGATTCTCCAGGCAAGAACACTGGAGTGGGTTGCCATTTCCTTCTCCAATGCATGAAAGTGAAAAGCGAAAGTGAACAAATAAATTATTTGTGCGCCCCTTTCCTCACCCTTCCGAGGCTGCTCCCGCTCCGGAGCCAGACCTCGGCTCGGGCGCGCGGTCCCGGCGGCGGCCCGGGGCTGGAGCCCGAGGCCCGGGGCGGGGAGCGCCGGGTGTGGGCCGGGGGCGCCGTGGGCGGCGGAGGCAGCCCGCAGCCTGAGGGCGGAGCGCGGCGGCCGGCCCGGGTGCGGGTGGCACGGCTCCTTGGGGCCCCGGGTGCGGCTTTCGGGGACTGGGTGCCGCGAGGCGCGTCCGGGAGCTCGGGGGCCCGCGGGGTCGGGGGGCTGCGGTGTTCGTCCGGGGCTCCGGCCGCGGCTGAGTTTGGGGGAGAGCGAGCCTGCGCCCCGGGGGGCGGCGGGGTGGGGACCGGGGCACTTTGGTGACTAATTTTCTCTCAGGTTGAGGAGTCAAGAACTGAAAAATAGATGGTTTTTTGGATTTGAGGATCTGAAAGATCCTATGATTCCTCATGTGAGTTAACTATTTGGACCTTAATGTCCGACGACGAGTCTCTCAGCGTTTAACTTTGTTAATTATGGCTTTCTCTGTATAAATTTAGATTTTTTTCTTTCTGTAGGCAGATCTGTCAATGTTATTTTTATTTTTCTAATTAAATTTATTTTAATTAGAGGCTAATTACCTTACAATATTGTATTGATTTTGCCATACATCAATATTTTTAAAGTTCCTGGCTGGGATGTCATTCTGAGAAAACGCCTGTTCGCCTCAGCTGAACATAGTTTCCCATCCTTTCCTCTGGTCTGAATTTTGATTTGCTTCGGTGCTCCTTGTGACCTTCTTTTGTCCTGCTGGTGAGAGCAGGGCTCCCAGCTCTTCGCAATGATTTCCATCTCCGGCTCTCTATTGAGATCCCTGCTCTGTTCCTGCTAGGTGGAGGTAGTGTCTGGGCTCTCCAAGCAGTCTCTGTTGACAGACCATGGTGGGAGGGACCCCTCCTTACCGTGGTGGGAGTGGGAGTTCCAGCTCCCCATTTTCTTATTAATAAGGTTTGAGAAATGTTCATTCATCCATAACATCATTGGCCACCCACCAGGGGATACACTTTCAGTTGGCGAATTTAAAAAAGACATACTCTTTGCTCTCAAGCAGTTAAAAGGGTGTAACATCAGAAGTGGAAATGCGCATTTTTATAAACATTTATAAATGGTTGAAATGTGTACTAAAATTGTATGCATGATTATATTGCAAAACTTCAAATATGTTCCTTAATGTTTAGTTAAAAATCAGCTGGGGAGCTTATATCACAAAAGAATAAAGGTAAATAAATATGATAGGGTATAATTTAAAATTATATAATGCAGTGTTGATTTTAGCGTGATTCATTATAGTCTACTCATATTAAAATTTTCATAAAGTATATATAAATTTAACACATACTGAAAACCTATGGTGATATTAGACATTCGATTCATTATTCAACATTTTATTTTCAGAACATATTAATATAAAATTTGATGATTTAAGAAAGTATAATCTTGATAAAGATTATAAAGAACAATTTACTAATGAAAATAAACATAACAAACAAGGGTCAGAATTGGAAATGATGTTATTGAAGTACAGATATGTTTGTTGAAAAAAATCTTCCACATTTCTTAGTTTAAACTTGTAGACATTGTCACTAAAATCCATTAAAATAGTTTAGCTCCTTAACCAGGATCTGTATTTCATTATACATTAGTTGCTGCTGCTGCTACTGCTGCTAAGTCGACTCTGTATGACCCCACAGACGGCAGCCCACCAGGCTCCCCCTTCCCTGGGATTCTCCAGGCAAGAACACTGGAGTGGGTTGCCATTTCCTTCTCCAATGCAGGAACGTGAAAAGTGAAAGTGAAGTCACTCAGTCATGTCCAACCCTTAGCGACCCCATGGACTGCAGCCCACCAGGCTCCTCTGTCCAAGGGATTTTCCAGGCAAGGGTACTGGAGTGGGGTGCCATTGCCTTCTCCGGTTATGATCATGAAAAACACATTTTCTAATTCAATAATTCTAAAGCTATTTGTCTCTTTACCACAAATGTGATGGCGAGTGGAAATTTTGGCTGAAAGTATCAATATGTTGCTCTTAAGTCTGCACTTAAACAAGACCTGGAAACAATTCAACCTCGCTTCAATTTATGCCATCTCCCTTCCTTCCCATTCCTATCACAAAGCAGTTTCACAGTCTAAGGGAGGATTAATATTGGTGTAAGTAGATAAATAATTTTCATATAAGAAATAATGAATTAATGTGTTCTACTTATACACTTCCCCATTCAAATTATGTTTCATTCAACCCCTGGCTTCAAATATACTGGTTGTTCATGGCCAAGGATTTTGAAGAAACAAAATGTGATGGCTTTAAAGGACTAAGCTTGCAAAGTACAAATAGTAATTTTTCCTCTATAAAATCTTCAGTTAATTAAGGCCTAGATAAGAGATTGGAGTGAAAAAAAAAACTCATCATAAGGGAAATTATGTCACATTGTAACCCAAAGAAGATGGAAAATGGGATGAAAAAGTGTAGCCATTCAACTTCTTAATCTTAGATTGGGCTTCCCTAGTGGCTCAGACTGTAAAGAATCTGCCTGCAATGTGGGAGACCCATGTTCCATCCCTGGGTTGGATAGATCCCCTGGAAAAAGGAATGGCTACCCACTCCAGTATTCTTCCCTGGAAAAGTCCATGGATGGAGGAGCCTGATGGGCTAAAGTCTATGGGGTTGCAAAGAGTTGGACACCACGGAGTGATTATGAATAAATGTAAAAAGTCTAAGCTGTATGGGACAAAACCTAGAGTTCAGTTGCTCAGTGGTGTCCAACTCTTTGAGAACCCATGGACTGCAATGTACAAGGATTTCCTATCCATCACCAACTCTCAGAGATTGCTCAAACCCATGTCCATCGCCTTGGTGATGCCATCCAACCACCTCATCCTCTGTCCACCCTTTCTGTCTTCAATCTGACACAGAATCAGGGTATTTTTTTTTTTTTTTATCAGTGAGTCAGTTCTTCACATCAGGTGCCCAAAGTTTGGAGCTGAAGCTTCAGCATCAGTCCTTCCAATAAATATTCAAGATTCATTTCCTTTAGGATTGACTGGTCTTGCAGTCCAAGGGACTCTCAGGAGTGTTCTCAAACACCACAGTTCAAAAGCATCAGTTCTTTGGCACTCAGCTATCTTTACGGTCCCAATTCCCACATCCATGCATGCCTACTGGAAAAACAATAGCATTGACTAGACTGATGTTTGTTGGCAAAGTAATGTCTCTGCTTTTGAATATGCTGTCTAGGTTGAAACATAGTTTTTCTTCCAAGGAGCAAGTGTCTTTTAATTTCATGGCTGCAGTCACCATCTGCAGTGATTTTGGAGCCCAAGAAAATAGTCTGTCACTGTTTCCATTCCTTCCCCAACTATTTGCCATGAAGTGATGGGACCAGATATGATGATCTTCGTTTTTTGAATGTTACATTTTAAGCCAGCTTTTTCACTCTCTTCTTTCACTTTCATCAAGAGGCTCTTTAGTTCCTTTTCACTTTCTGCCATAAAGGTGATGTCATCTGCATATTTGAGCTTATTGATATTTCTCCTGGCAATCTTGATTCCAGCTTTTGCTTCATCAAGCTCGGCATTTTGCATGATGTCCTCTGCATCAGTTCAGTTCACTCGCTGAGTCATATCAGACTGTGACCCCATGGTCTGCAGCATGCCAGGCCTCCCTGTCCATCACCAACTCCTAGAGTTTACTCAAACTCAGGTCCATTGAGTCGGTGATGCCATCCAGCCATCTCATCCTCTGTCGTCCCCTTCTCCTCCTGCCTTCAATCTTTCCCAGCATCAGGGTCTTTTCAAATGAGTCAGTTCTTTGCATCAGGTGGCCAAAGTATTGGAGTTTTAGCTTCAGCATCAGTCCTTCCAATTAATATTCAAGACTGTTTTCCTTTAGTTACATAAGCAGAGGGACAGTAGGCAGCCTTGATGTACTCCTTTCCCAGTATGGAATCAGTCTGTTGTTCCATGTCCGGTTCTAAATATTGTTGTTCCTGCATACAAATTTCTCTGGAGGCAGGTAAGGTGGTCATCCCATGTCTTTTAAGAATTTTCCACAGTTTTTTGTGATCCACAAAGTCAAAGGGTTTGGCATAGTCAATAAAGCAGACATAAATGTTTTTCTGGAACTCTCTTGCTTTTTCTATGATCCAGCAGATGTTGGCAATTTGCTCTCTAGTTCCTCTGCCTTTTCTAAATCCAGCTTGAGCATCTGGAAGTTCACAGTTCATGTTCTGTTGAAGCCTGCTTGGAGAATTTTGAGTGTTACTTCACTAGCATGTGAAATGAGTGCAATTGTGTAGTAGTTTGAACATTTTTGGCATTGCCTTCCTTTGGGAATTGGAATGAAAACTGACCTTTTCCAGTCCTTTGGCCACTGCTGAGTTTCCAATTTTGCTGGCATGTTGAGTGCAGCACTTTCACAGCATCATCTTTTAGCATTTGAAATAACTCAGCTGGAATCCCATTATCTCCACTAGCTTTGTTCCTAGTGATGCTTCCTAAGGCTCACTTGACTTCACAACTCCAAGATGTCTGGCTCTAGGTGAGTGATCACACCATTGTAGTTATCTGGGTCATGAAGATTTTTTTGTATAGTTCTTCTGTGTATTCTTGCCACCTTTTCTTATTATCTTCTGCTTCTGTTAGGTCCATACCATTTCTGTCCTTTATTTTGTCCATCTTTGCCTGAAATGATCCCTTGGTATTTCTAATGTTCTTGAAGAGTTCTCTCCCATTCTATTATCTCCTCTATTTCTTTGGATTGCTCACTGACGAATGCTTTATCTCTCCTTTCTATTCCTTGGAACATTGCATTCAGATGGGCATTGCTTTCCTTTTCTCCTTTGCCTTTTGTTTCTCTTCTTTTCTCAGCTATTTCTAAGGCCTCTTCAGAGGCCTTTCTGCATTTTGCAAAAATGACCTTTTTTGCCTTTTTGCAATCATTTTGCCTTTTTGCATTTCTTTTTCATGGGGATGCATTGATCACCGCCTCCTGTACAATGTCCCAAACCTCTATCCTCTATTCTTCAGGCACTCTCAGATCTGGTCCCTTGAATCTATTTTCACTTCCACTGTATACTTGTGAGGGATTTGATTTAGGTCATAACTGAATGGCCTAGTGGTTTTCACTCCCCTCTTCAATTTACGTCTGAATTTTGTGAAAAAGAGGTCATGGGCTGAGCCACATTTAGCTCCTTTTCTTGTTTTTGCTGACGGTATAGAGCTTCTCCATCTTTGGCTGCAAAGACTAAAATCAATCTGATTTTGGTATTGACCATCTGGTGATGTCCATGTGTACAGTCATCTCTTGTGTTGTTAGAAGAGGGTGTTTTCTATGACCAGTGCATTCTTTTTGCAAAACTCTGTTACCTTTGCCCTGCTTCATTTTGTACTCCATGGCTATGTTTGCCTGTTACTCTAGGTATCTCTTGACTTCCTACTTTTGCATTCTAATCTCCGATGATGAAAAGGACTGCTTTTTTGGGGTGTTAGTTCTAGAAGGTCTTGTAGATCTTCATAGAACTGTTCAATTTTCAGCTTCTTCAGCATTACTGGTTGGGGCATAGACTTGGCTTACTGTGATATTGAGTGGCTTGCCTTTGAAAGGAACAGAGATCATTCTGTCATTTTTGAGATTGCACCCCAGTACTGCATTTTGAACTTCTGTTGACTATGCAGGCTACTCCATTTCTTCTGAGGGATTCTTGCCTACAATAGTAGATATAATGGTCATCGCAATTAGATTCGCCCATTCCAGTCCATTTTAGTTCACTGATTCCTAAAATGTCAATGTTCACCCTTTCCATCTCCTGTTTGACCACTTCCAATTTACCCTGAATCATGGGCCAAATATTCCAGGTTCCTTTGCAATGTTGTTCTTTGCAGTATCTGACTTTACTTCCATCACCAGTCACCTCTACAGCTGGGTGTTTTTTTCTCTTTGGCTGTTTCTCTTCATTCTTTCTGGAGTTATTGCTCCACTCATCTCCAGTAGCATATTGTGTACCTACTATCCTTGGAAGTTCATCTTTCAGTGCCATGTCTTTTTGCCTTTCCATATTGTTCACGGGGTTCTCAAGGCAAGAATACTGGTTTGCCATTCCTTTCTCCAGCGAACCACCTTTTGTTGAACTCTCCACTATGACCCATCCATCTTGGGTGGCTCTACATGGCTCATAGTTTCATTGAGTTAGACAAAGCTATGGTCTATGTGATAAATTTGGTTAGTTTTCTGCGACTGTGTTTTCATTCTGTCTGCCCTCTGAGGGATAAAGATAAGAGGTTTATGGAAGCTTCCTGATAGGAGAGATTGATTTTGGGGGAAACTGGGTCTTTTTCTTATGTGCGGGGCCATGTTTAATCAGTCTTTAATCTAATTTTCTCTTTATTTGGGTTTCTTTGTTCTTTCCGCGTTGTTTGGCCTGAGGCCAAACTATGGCAAGGGTAATGAAGATAATGGCGACTTCCTTCAAAAGGAGTTGTGCATGCACTGTTGTATTCAGTGCCCCTGACCCTGCAGCAGGCCACTGTGGACCCATGCCTCCACCAGAGATTATTGGTCACTCACAGGCAAGTCTGGCACAGTCTCTTGTGGGGACGCTGTTCCTTTCTCCTGGCTCCTGGCATGCAAAAGATTTTCTTTGTGCCCTGCAGGAGACTGCTTCCCCAGTCCAGTGGAAGTTCTGTAATCAAATTCCACTGGCCTCCAAAGTCAAATTCCCTGGGGTTCTCAGTACCTTTGCCAGACCCCCAGGTTGGAAAATCTGCTGTGGGTCCTAGAACTTTAACAGTTCTAGAAGACTTAGAGTGTTAATGTATTTCTTAAAATTTAAGATTAACCCATAGAAAATTTAAATATAATAAAACACACAGTATGTGTATCTGGGAAAGAAGACGGTAATATTTATGTGTATATAATACTGTGTTTCCAGCTTGTGTTCAGCCCGCCCAGCATTTCTGTGATGTCCTCAGCATAAAAGTTGAACAGACCGGGTGACCACAGACAGCTGTGTGGTACTCCTTTCTCAGTCTTGAACCAATCAGTTTCACACACAGGGTTCTCACTGCTGTTTCTTGAACCACATTCAGGTTTCTCAGGAGACAGGTAAGATGGTCTGGTATTCCCATCTCTCTAAAAGCTTTACACAGTTTGTTATGATCCACACAGTCAAAGGCTTTAGTGTAGTTGATGAAAAAGAGATAGATGTTTTACTGAAATTCCCTTACTTTCTCTATAATTCAGTGTATGCTGGCAGTTTGATCTCTAGTTCCTCTTCCTTTTCTAAACCCAGCTTGGACATCTGGAAGTTCTTGGTTCACATAATGCTGAAGCTTAGCATGCAGGATTTTAAGCATGTCCTTACTAGCATGGGAGATGAGAGCATCTGTCTGATGGCTAGCACATTCTTTGGTACTATCCTTCTTGGCAATTATGATGAAGATTGACCTTTTTCAGTCCTGTGGCCACTGCTGGGTCTTCCAGATCTGCTGATATAAGGAATGCAAACCTTGCTGGCATCATCCTTTAGGAGTTTGAATTGTTCTTCTGGAATTTCATTACATCCACTAGCTTTATTAACAGCACTGCTTCTTAAGGCCCACTTGACTTTGAACTCTAGAATGTCTGGCTCTAGGTCACTAACCACACCATCATAGGAATCTGGTTCATTGCCATTTTTTTTGTACAGTTTTTCCATGTAATTTTTCCGTCTTGATCTCTTCAGTGTCTACTAGGTCTCTGCCATTTTTATCCTGCATTGTACCCATCTTTGGATATAATGTTCCCTTGATGTTTCCAATTTTCCTGGAGAGATCTCTAGTCTTCCCCTTTTGTTGTTTTGCTTTATTATTAATAACTGTTCATTGAAGAAGGCCTTGTCTCTGCTAGCTATTCTTTGAAACTCTGCATTTAATTGGATTTACTTTTCCCTCTTTTGCTTGCTTTTCACTTCTCCATTCTTCTGCTGTTTGTAAAGCCTCAGATCACCACTTTGCCCACTTGCTTTTCTTTTTCCTTGAGATAGTTTTGTTTTCTGCTTCCTGTACAATATTATGGACCTCTGTCCATAGTTCTTCAGGCACACAGTTAAGTAGATGTAATCCCTTGAATCTATTTGTTACCTCTGTTGCGAATTCATACAGGATTTGATTTAAGTCATGCCTGACTGACCTAGTATTTTCCCCAGTTTTCTTTAGTTTAAGCCTGAATTTTTCTATGAACAGCTGATCATCTGAGCCACAGTTAGCTCCAGCCCTTGTTTGTGCTCACTGTATAGTTTCTCCATCTTCGGCTACAAAGAATGTAATCAGTTTGATTTTGGTATTGATCATTTGGTGATATCAATGTGTAAAGTCATCTCTTGTGTTGTTCAAAAAGGGTATTTGCTATGTCTAGTGCATTCTCTTGACAGAATTCAAGAGCCTCTTGATGAAGGTGACAGAGAGGAGTGGACGAGCCAGCTTAAGACTAAGTATTTAAGAAACTAAGATCATCACATCTGGGCCCATTACTGCACAGCAAATAGAAGGGGAAAAGGTGGAAGTAGTGATAGATTTCCTCTTCCTGTGCTCCAAAATCACTGCAGATGGTGACTGCAGCCATGACATCATAAGATGATTGCTTCTTGGCAGGAAAGCAACGACAAACCTAGATTCTGTGTTGAATAGCAGACATTACTCTGCTGACACAGTCTGTATAGTCCAGGCTATGGTCTTCCCAGTGGTCATGTACAGTTGTGAGAGCTGGACCTTAAGGAAGGCAGAACACCAACGAATTGATGCCTTTGAATGGTGGTGCTGGAAGACACTTGAAAGTCCCTTGAACAGCAAGGAGATCAAACCAGTCAATTTTATGGCAGATCAACCCTGAGTATTCACTAGAAGAACGGAAGCTCCAGTGATTTGGTCATCTAATGCAAACATGACTTGTTGGAAAAGTCCCTGATGCTGAGAAAGATTGTGGGTAGAAGGAGAATAGGGCATCAAGGGATGAGATGCCTGTACAGCATCACAGATGCAATGAACATGAACTTGGGCAAACTCTGAGAGATGGTGATGGACAGGGAGGCCTGTTGTGCTGCAGCCCATGGGGTTGCAAAGAGTTGGACACAACTGGAAACAAATTCTATGCTAGTATATATATATATATATGTTTGTTTAAACATACATACATTTTCAGACATATTTGCTGCTGCTGCTAAATCTGTTTACATATATATGCTACAGGTCATTCAAATACTGAAGCATTTGAATCTGCCAATCAGAATGTTTGTGATTTTGGAATTGTCATTGGGTATTTTATTCTAAATATAAAGAACAAGCTCTTTTTTCCTATATTTAAGCCTTAAGAGACTATTTGAAAAATAGCTCAAGCTAATTAGCGATGACCCAAAAGTAGAGGAAAAGATAACTCTTAGACTATGTTGGTCACTGCAGTACCTCTGAAGGGTCCAGAGGCATCCATACAAAATATTTAATACTGGAATTGTTTTGTTTTTGAGTGCAGCACTTTCACAGCATCATCTTTCAGGATTTGAAATAGCTGAACTGGAATTCCATCACCTCCACTAGCTTTGTGTGTAGTGATGCTTTCTAAGGCCCACTTGACTTCACATTCCAGCATGTCTGGCTCTAGGTGAGTCATCACCCCGTCGTGATTATCTGGGTCGTGAAGCTCTTTTTTGTATAATTCTTCAGTGTATTCTTGCCACCTCTTCTTAATACCTTCTGCTTCTGTTAGGTCCATACCATTTCTGTCCTTTATTGAGCCCATCTTTGCATGAACTGTTTCCTTGGTATCTCTAATTTTCTTGAAGCGATCTCTAGTCTTTTGCATTCTGTTGTTTTCCTCTATTTCTTTGCACTGATCGCTGAGGAAGCCTTTCTTATCTCTTCTTGCTATTCTTTGGAACTCTGCATTAAGAAGAGGTGGCAAGAATACACAGAAGAACTGTACAAAAAAGATCTTCACGACCAAGATAATCACGACGGTGTGATCACTCACCTAGAGTCAGACATCCTGGAATGTGAAGTCAAGTGGGCCTTAAAAGCATCACTGCACACAAAGCTAGTGGAGGTGATGGAATTCCAGTTGAGCTATTTCAAATCCTGAAAGATGGTGCTGTGAAAGTGCTGTCCTCAATACGCCAGCAAATTTGGAAAACTCAGCAGTGGCCACAGGACTGGTAAAGGTCAGTTTTCATTCCAATCTCAAAGAAAGGTAATGCCAAAGAATGCTCAAACTACTACACAATTGCACTCATCTCACACACTAGTAAAGTAATGCTCAAAATTCTCCAAGCCAGGCTTCAGCAATATGTTAACTGTGAACTTCCAGATGTTCAAGCTGGTTTTAGAAAAGGCAGATGAACCAGAGATCAAATTGCCAACATCTGCTGGATCATGGAAAAAGCAAGAAAGTTCCAGAAAAATATATATTTCTGCATTATTGACTATGCCAAAGCCTTTCACTGTGTGGATCACAATAAACTGGAAAATCCTGAAAGCAATGGGAATACCAGAGCACCTGACCTGCCTCTTGAGAAACCTTTATGCAGGTCAGGAAGCAACAGTTAGAACTGGACATGGAACAACAGACTGGTTCCAAATAGGAAAAGGAGTACGTCAACGCTGTATGTTCTCACCCTGCTTATTTAACTTATATGCAGAGTACATCATGAGAAACGCTGGGCTGGAAGAAGCACAAGCTGGAATCAAGATTGCCGGGAGAAATATCAAAAACCTCAGATATGTAGATGACACCACCCTTATGGCAGAAAGTGAAGAGGAACTAAAAAGCCTCTTGATTTTTTTTTTTTTTTCTTCTTTCAACAGCAAAAAAAAAAAAAAAAAAAAGCTGCCTGACCACTAAAAAGCCTCTTGAGGAAAGTCAAAGAGGAGAGTAAAAAAGTTGGCTTAAAGGTCCACATTCAGAAAACTGAGATCATGGCGTCTGGCCCCATCACTTCATGTGAAATAGATGGGGAAACAGTCGAAACAGGTCAGACTTTATTTGGGTTCAAAATCACAGTAGATGGTGATTGCAGTCATGAAATTAAAAGATGCTTACTCCTTGGAAAGAAAGTTATGACCAATCTAGATAGCATATTCAAAAGCAGAGATATTACTTTGCCGACAAAGTCCATCTAGTTAAAGCCATAGTTTCTCGTGGTCATGTATGAATGTCTTAGGTAGGTATAATAGGGAAAAGGAGTCCAAAATGGTGGTGGCTAAAAGACAAGGAAGGTCAAAGGGAGGTCCAAGGACCAGAGTGAAGACTTCAGGCAGAACAAACAGCACTCCTGGCTAAGCCCAATTTGCATAGGGCAGGCCCAGGTGGAGGAAAAAAACATACAAAAGGAGGAGCCAAAGCACTCTCTCATGGACTCTCTCTCTCCCGTGTGCGTGTGCTCTTTTCTCTCTCTCTCTCTCTCTCTTTCTCCTGCTATCTTCTAAATAAAATAGAGCTGTAACACTGATTTGCCTAAAAGCTGTAGCACGGTTTGTCCAAGACCCAAGAGCTGTGACGTGCCGAGGGCTTTAATGTCCGTCGCTCCAACTCTTTGTTGTGACGAGACAAAGAACCGAGGAACCTACACTCGCGTGACATCTATGGTGCTGTGACTCGGATATAACCTGGCTGAAATAACCTCTGCATGCAAGAGGCCAACCACAGCAGGAGCCCAACTCAGCGAACCTCCCATGCTAGAAGCGGAAGTCGAAGAAACCCAGTGCAGGGGAAGACCCATCATGCTGGAAACTGGGACAGCGAAAAAAGAACTCAGCAGAAAGCTCACGCGGCCCAGTCTCAGATTCCAGAAGACCTCCGGTTAAGGTAAGAGGTCCTCACTCCTATGGCTGGAGGGACCTTTACAATCTCTCATTTCTTGTTTCCTCGAACCTCCTGCAAATAGGCGGATGGCAGGGGCACAACTGAGGGACTCTGGAGAGGCTACTCCTCAGTAGGTCCCAAAGGCGCTATCCGCTGAGCCCCAGTAGCTGTTACACAAGCCGGTGGGGGTTCTTCTGTCCTTTCTCTGTGCCAAAGATTAGACCAATGAAACTGTGAGCACCAGTCAGATATTTAGCAAATCTTCCAGTGGGCTATGAAGGGGATTCCTTGGCATGTTTTTCCCACTGCTTTTTCCTCCTGTCCTTCAGCCCTCTCCTGGGACTCAAGCCCAGCCAAAACTAATGAAACTCAGGCTCTGATGTCTCATTGCAAAAATTCATTGAGAGACAAAGCGATAAGAGGTACATTTGTTAGGATTCAGAGAGAAGCCACCCTTCAGGGTGTGAACCATTGCTGAGGGCAAGGGCTTCGGGCATGGTATTAGGCCTAGCTAGGTTTTTTGAGGGGATGGAATTCATATGCTAATGAGTGAGAGGATCATCCCAGCCATTGGGGAACCACCCACTGCTCCCTCTTCTGATCTTGTGCCTTGAAGCTGTCTTGCCACCTCTGGGTGTGTCTGTTGGCTTATAGATTGGGGATTAAGGTTTACTTGAATTTGACTTGTCATCTTGGACCCAATTGATTTTAATTGGTTTACATTATACCCTTGTGCTATGTAATTCTTTCAAAAGTTGTGCTCTGCCCCCTTCCCTCCTGTTTCATGCTCTTTTCCTGAGCCCCATCCAGACCCACAAGGTTTCTACAAACTTCTGGAGAGACAACCAGAAAATAGTTGGCCTTGGGAGGGAAATACTTTATAATATCCAATCCCCTAATCCTACCCAGCATTGGTCACACTGGAGATCTTGGGGACGCCCAAACTCCAGTCCGGGGGGGTCCCAGGAGGTCATCACGCCTAGACCTGCCTAGGGATCGGTCTTCGAAAGGTTGTCACGCCTCAACCTGTTCGGGGATCCTTTAGTCCCAGGGGTCCCAGGAGGTCGTCACGCCTCGACCTGCCCAGGGACCCAATCCTCGGGAGGCCGTCACGCCTCGACCTGCCCGGGGATTCGATCTCTAGGAGGCTGTCATGCCTCAGCCTGCCTGGGGATCTGCACCCTGACCTGGGGATGCCTGGCTCTCAGGTTGCAACAGTTCTGGGTAGGATAAGCTTCAGAAAGACTCACCCCTAAGGAAGTCTACCCATGGAAACAGAAAGAAGCCTATTACTTGTGGGACTGTGCCCAGTCTCAGCAATACTGAGGGCCCTGGAAGGAGAGGAGTGGCTCATGCCTTAAAAACCCCAAACTCCCTGAAAGTTCTCAGTGAAGCCCTTTCCTAGAAATCTGAGGTAGGAGCGTGGTGAGTTGTTTAAACATCTTGGTGTCAGAGCCCTTGTTCTGGGGGTCAGGTCATGGTCAGGTAACTGTTCCTGTAAATATCTCAGTTAGTCTCTGTTCTGACAAGAAAGGGCAGGTCCTGAGGCACGACTTACCCTCCAGGGTCCAGTCCTGGCAGAGTCAGAGCTCAGCTGCCAGCGCCCTAAGTGCTGGGTCCTCAGACCTTTCTCAGCCGTCGTCGCTGAGGGAGCCAGGTGCCAAACCCAACTGGCCCTCAGGCTCCTCAGGCCGGCCATGTGGTGGAGGGTGTGGGAGCAGGTCTTGCAGATGGCATCCCAGGCAGACGGTGCTGCCAGGAGGTGGCAGAGGCAGGGAGAGGGTCACTGCCTCCTCAAGGCCTGGGCTCAGCCAGTAGGGGCCACAGTGAGGGCTCTGGAGGTCAACAGGACGCAGCCCTCCATATGTCTCCTGGGCCCCCAGATCACCGCTGGTCTGAGGCTGGATTAACTGGAGCACCCTGGAGGGGAGGCCAGGATTGACTCTTACTTCACTGTCCATGTGACAACCCCTGCCCCACTGACCTTGCTTGAATGTCCCCACTAATGGTCACTCACTGACAGTTGCTTCCTTGAGGGGAGGAACCCATTGCAAACTGCTGAACAGGACTTGTTGCCTGGTAACAGGGTGCAGAGTAATAGCTCACAGGTATGGCTGTGCTGAGGTCTGCTCTTGGCCATGCTCTGTTACAAGTCTCCTGGTCGAGTCTCCATTCAGCCCTGTCCTTTAGAGGTACCCCCAGACAGAAACTAGACGGCCACAGCTGTCAGCTTTGGGTGGTCTCTTTATATCCCACAGTACTGTCTTTATTGGGCTCAAGAATGTGATATATGAGTTGGAGCCATGGACATGTGAGCTACTTCCTTCATACAAGCTACTTTTCCCTCAGCCCTGCTCAAGCCCTGTCTCCTTCATCCCCACTTCCATTTGATAATGGAGCACTGTCACACGTGCCTGACTTTGTGCCTTGGTAGGTCAGAATATCTTGCCTCGTGATGAACAGGCATAGAAAAATAAATAATAATAATAATATGCAAAATAATTTAAACATCCTATTTCTACTCACGTATACAAGCAATATTCATTAAGACTCAGAGAATATTCAACACCGAGCTGAAGCTTAATGTCTACAGGCAGCAGTCAGACAGGAAGACTGCAGCAGACTGGAATCCCCAGGGGCACCAGCTGCAACTGCTCTGCCACTTAAGTCCCATGGGTCAGCAGATCTAATGGAGCTCGAAGCATTACTGGCAGATAGAGAGGTTGTTCGGTGCCACTGCCATCACCGACTCGATGGACATGAGCTTGAGCAAGCTCCGGGAGGTGGTGATGGACAGGGAAGCCTGGCAAGCTGCAGTCGATGGGGTCACAAAGAGTCAGACACGACTGAGTGACTGAACTGAACTGAACTGGAGTACATTGTCAGTTGTTTGGAACAATTACTTTGTTTTATTTTATATTATATATAATTTTAATGAAGAAAGTAGTAAAAATGCTATGAGAGATACAAAATAAATTTTAAAAGATATGAACTCTGAAATTAGGCTGCTTGAGTATGAATCCTTAGTTTACCATTTACTTGGTCTGTATCCTAGGAGTGGTTAGTCATCCTTTTCCTATCTTGTCTTCCTAATCTGAGACATAATAACATCTATTTCATAAAACTGTTGTGAAGAATAAATTATGTGTGTGTGTTTAAACTAGTTGCTACATCTAGCGAGTGTAAATGTAATTATTATTATTCCTGGACACAAGGCAAAATATAAAAAAGAAATTACAGAATTAGATTTCAATACAGAAAATAGGTGAGCAAGTAACTTTGTAAGTATAATTAAATGTACTTTTATAGTAAAAAATAAAATAACTGATAAGACATAATAAATATCACTTTTTTTGATCAGAATAAGAACCAAAACTTTCTGATATAAGACAGAAATGTGACCCAGAAGAACAGAACATTACTTGTGTTTCTCTAGAGTGTACTTTTCTATAAGATTCCTGTGTCCATACAGACCTTACAAAAGGTCAGGACTCATACCAGTCCAGATGAAAGAAAGAGACACCAAGAGTCCTGTCTGAGAAATCATGCAAACCACATTAATTCTCTGAAAAGGAGTAAGGCATGTATGCAAGAGCAGATTTTAAAACAAGAAATCTCATTTTTACAGAAAGAAACATAAAAATTGGATAACACTCATTCACTTAGAAAACAAATTTTGTGGATCTAAATTAATACAGTTAATCTTCTACCTTCAAGTGGAAATTTTGTTTACATTCCATCTTCTGATATGTATAAAAAGTACTGACTAAAATATTTAGAACATCTATATAACATAGAAAATAAACATTTCATGGAATATTTTTAAACTTTTGTTTTTTGAAGTCACACAGCCTAACCTAAATAAAACAAGCTATTATTTATTGCTTACCAATAATCAACCAAAAATCTGCATTGCTGTCACACCTGATTTCCCTAACAAAATTAAATGTTGTTATTCAGGAGACTTCATGACTGACATTAGTTTAGGATAATGAAGGTGTGTAATTTGTTTTGCATAGATCAGCACTGTAGGAAGTAATGAATGAAATTCTAAGGTGGATCAGTGGTAAAGAATCTGCCTGCCAATGCAAGAGACACAGGAGAATTGGGTTTGATCCCTAGGTCAGGAAGATCCCCTGGAGGAGGAAGTGGTAACTCACTTCAGTATTCTTGCTGGAAACTTCCACGGACAGAGGAGCCTGGAGGGCGGCAGTGCTTGGTGTCACAAACATGACAGCATGCACTTAAAGAGAATAGTACATAGAAGCAGCCATTATATATTCCAGTCCATTGCTAAATTACATTTTCTTAAAACTGAATTATCTGATGGGAGTAATCCAATTACAGGCTACTGTATTATGTAAGAAATAATTAGGTTAAGCAAAACCAACACAATATCGTAAAGTAATTAACCTCCAATTAAAATAAATAAATTTATATAAAAAATTATAGCCACCCTACTTTCAATAAAATTTTTGCAAATGACTCTCTCACCCTCAAGTTGAGGTCTGTCACTTATTGGTATCGTTACCAGATTTGGGAAGGGTCAAAGAGCATCCTCCTTTGTGGGCCTCTGTTCTTGATAAGGAAACAAAGAAAAATCTGAGGTCTTACTCGTGGCAAAAACAAGTTTATTAAAGAAAGAACAGAAAGAACACCTCAAGGGAGAGATGGGCTGGTGCAAGAGAGGCACTGCTGCTGGAATGACGAGGTAAGAAGGGTTTTCAAGAAAGGGCTTTTGCATATTCATTTAGGTGGACATAGACTGGCAGTTTTGATTGACAGTTGCAAGTTGCATAACAGCATACAGTATTGCTCATATCTTTCCATAATTCAGTAAGTTTTACTCAAATGCATGTATGTATAGAATATTTATGAACATTTAATAGGCTCCCATCTGCCTAAGGCCACTTGAGGACACAACTGTGCATCAAGGGCAAGTGTCTAGGAGTTGAAGAAGTCCTGTGGTTTGTTTGTATCCTTTGCGTTTCAAGGGCACATACATAGAGTTGGAGCAGTCTCTGTGGTTACTTTGTAGCATATATGTGAGCACTCCTGGGCCACACTGGAGCTTGTCTAGGGTGGGCTTTATAGAGATCAGCTTGAATCTTTTTTAGCTAGGCCACCCCTCATTGCCTATGCCTAACTTTCTACCTAACAATATCAAATTTGGAAACAATCAGTGAAGGTAAAATTAACTTTAGCGCAAAAAGCTTACTAGTGAGATAGACAGCTGCTATTTAATGGCAAAATGTTAGCAAGAAGATAAATCCCTGGCAGCTGAGACAGTAAAGAATCTGCTTGCAATGTAAGAGACCCTGGGTAAGGAAGATCCTCTGGAGAAAGGAAAGTCTACTCACTCCAGTATTCTTACCTGGAGAACCCCATGGACAGAGGAGCCTGGTGGGCTACAACTCATGGGGTTGCAAAGTCAGACAAGACTGAGCAACTAACACGAACTAATACTGAAGTAATTCTTCCACTTAATAACATAAGAAAAGATTCTATAAAGCAAAACCATTTTGTATCTCAATTGCTGGTATCATCATCATTTACCATCAGATATCAAGGCTCTTATAAAACATTTAAATAAGATTGTGAAGCATTAGTGTAAAAATAGGAAGAAACAAAAAGTCCAGTAAAACAGAGTAAAACAGAAGCCAGACAAACATATATTAATACTTTACAAAGTTATGTTATGTGTAAGAAATATTCCACTGCAGTGAAGTGAGAGGAAATTGTACTATTTTTAGGAAATTTAATGAGTTTGTTTAAATAAGTACACAGAAAAAATAATAATAATGTTACCACCTACCTCATACTAAGGGCTTCCCAGGTGGCTCAGTGGTAATGATCCACCTGCCAAGCAGGAGACAGGGGACACAGGTTCTATTCCTGGGTTGGAAAGATCCCTTGGAGGAGGAAATGGCAACCCATTCCAGTATTCTTGCCTGGAAAATTACATGGACAGAGGAGGTTGGAGGGCTATAGTCCATGGGGTCACAAAGAGTTGGATTTAGTGACTAAACAACAACAGCAACCTCACCCTAAACACATAAATATATTCTAGATAGATTATAGATATAAGTGCAAACAAAAATAGAATTGTCTCTTAGAAGATAAAGCATAAGGAAACATTTTCAAAATCTTGGAGTAGGAATTATTTCTTAACCAGGATTTGAAAAGTAATAATTACACAGGAAAATACAAGGAACTGAAATGTATTATGAATAAGAACTTCTGCTTACCAAACGCATTTTGTGAGTAAATACACAGGCCAAAGTATGAAGAACATTATCTGAAATATATATTATTCTAAGAAAAGACTCATAGTCCCAATTATAAAGAAGTTTAGTGTACTAATAAGGGAAATAACCTAAATCAAATCCCTTATGATTATACAGTGGAAGTGAGAAATAGATTTAAGGGCCTAGATCTGATAGATAGAGTGCCTGATGAACTATGGAATGAGGTTCGTGACATTGTACAGGAGACAGGGATCAAGACCATCCTCATGGAAAAGAAATGCAAAAAAGCAAAATGGCTGTCTAGAGAGGCCTTACAAATAGCTGTGAAAAGAAGAGAAGCGAAAAGCAAAGGAGCAAAGGAGAGATATAAACATCTGAATGCAGAGTTCCAAAGAAGAGCAAGAAGAGATAAGAAAGCCTTCTTCAGCGATCAAGGCAAAGAAATAGAGGAAACAACAGAATGGGAAAGACTAGAGATCTCTTCAAGAAAATCAGAGATACCAAAGGAACATTTCATGCAAAGATGGGCTCGATAAAGGACAGAAATGGTATGGACCTAACAGAAGCAGAAGATAATAAGAAGAGATGGCAAGAATACACAAAAGAACTGTACAAAAAAGATGTTCACGACCCAGATAATCACGATGGTGTGATCACTCACCTAGAGCCAGACATCCTGGAATGTGAAGTCAAGTGGGCCTTAGGAAGCATCACTACAAACAAAGCTAGTGGAGGTGACAGGATGCCAGTTGAGCTATTTCAAATCCTGAAAGATGATGCTGTGAAAGTGCTGCACTCAATGTGCCAGCAATTTTGGAAAATTCAGCAGTGGCCACAGGACTGGAAAAGGTCAGTTTTCATTCCAATCCCAAAGAAAGGCAATGCCAAAGAATGCTCAAACTACCACACAATTGCACTCATCTTACACGCTAGTAAAGTAATGCTAAAAATTCTCCAAGCCAGGCTTCAGCAATATGTGAACCGTGAACTTCCTGATATTCAAGCTGGTTTTGGAAAAGGCAGAGGAACCAGAGATCAAATTGCCAACATCTGCTGGATCATGGAAAAAGCAAGAGAGTTCCAGAGAAACATCTATTTCTGCATTATTGACTATGCCAAAGCCTTTGACTGTGTGGATCACAATAAGCTGTGGAAAAACTCTGAAAGAGATGGGAATACCAGACCACCTGACCTGCCTCTTGAGAAATTTGTATACAGGTCAGGAAGCAACAGTTAGAACTGGACATGGAACAACAGACTGGTTCCAAATAGGAAAAGGAGTACGTCAAGGCTGTATATTGTCACCCTATTTATTTAACTTATATGCAGAGTACATCATCAGAAACGCTGGACTGGAAGAAGCACAAGCTGGAATCAAGATTGCCGGGAGAAATATTAATAACCTCAGATATGCAGATGACACCACCCTTATGGCAGAAAGTGAAGAGGAACTCAAAAGCCTCTTGATGAAAGTGAAAGTGGAGAGTGAAAAAGTTGGCTTAAAGCTCAATATTCAGAAAATGAGGATTATGGCATCCGGTCCCATCACTTCATGGGAAATAGATGGGGAAACAGTGGAAACAGTGTCAGATTTTATTTTTCTGGGCTCCAAAATCACTACAGATGGTGACTGCAGCGATGAAACTAAAAGACGCTTACTCCTTGGAAGGAAAGTTATGACCAACCTAGATAGCATATTCAAAAGTAGAGATATTACTTTGCCAACAAAGGTTTATCTAGTCAAGGCTATGGTTTTTCCTGTGGTCATGTATGAATGTGAGAGTTGGACTGTGAAGAAGCCTCAGCGCTAAAGAATTGATGCTTTTAAACTGTGGTGTTGGAGAAGACTCTTGACAGTCCCTTGGACTGCAAGGAGATCCAACCAGTCCATTCTGAAGGAGATTAGTCCTGGGATTTCTTTGGAAGGAATGATGCTAAAGCTGAAACTCCAGTACTTTGGCCACCTCATGCTTAGAGTCGACTCATTGGAAAAGTCTCTGATGCTGGGAGGGATTGGGGGCAAGAGGAGAAGGGGATGACAGAGGATGAGATGGCTGGATGGCATCACTGACTCAATGGACCTGAGTCTGAGTGAACTCTGGGAGTTGGTGATGGACAGGGAGATCTGGCGTGCTCCGATTCATGGGGTGGCAAAGAGTCGGACACGACTGAGCGACTGATCGGATCTGATCTGAAGGCAAATAACACAACAAAAGTTGGCAAAAATAAAGGGATGACCACAAAACTTACTTGCATAATATCATTAGTCATCAGGAAAAAATATGTATTCAAGAAAACTAGCTTCCATTACATACTCAACAGGATGAATAAAACAAAAAAGAAAAAAAAATTACCAAAAGGTGATGAATGCATTAAACACCTGAAATTCATCTCTGTTACTGTTTGGAGTGTAAATCTGTAGTATACCTTTGGAAAACAAAGCAGGAAAATATCTTTATATTCATGAAACAAATTCAAATCATGCTACTCAATCAGCTGATAGTATATATAAGGGTGAGCGGTTCCAATCTGCCTCTCAAAATCCTTTAACAGGTGTGGACGCATTTTGTTTAAAAATAGCCATATTCCTACTTGAAAACTGGGTGGCCGGCCGTGACTCCGTCTTTCTGATCACCAGACAGCGTTGGTGCCCCTCTCCGCCGGCCCTCCCTGTGCGTGTTTGTTGCCCTTCCCTGTCACTTCCGGCTTTCCCCAGCTCCCGGCCCACCCCACAGAGGTGACCGCTCAGCACCCCCTTACCCGGTTTAGGTCCTAACCTGTCTCACCTCATGTGGTGTCCTTCCCTGGCCTCCATGGTTGGTGGCATCTCCGGGCAGAGAAGTGCTCTCGGTCCCCAAGGAGGGAAGATGGGCAGAGCAAGTTGCACGTGAGGGCTGTGGAGGCGCTGGTACGCAGCGGGAGAGTGTTCTCCAGGACCAGTTGTGGCTCTGGGTGTTGGCGGTGATGGGCGCAAGCCTGGAGAGTGGGGGCCCATGGGGACCAGGAAGGGCAGTAGACGTCCTGGGTGCCAGGGACCGCTCCTGTGCTGGAGGCTTCTGGTGGTGAGATTCCGTGGCGTGACGCGGTAGCTGCTTTGCTTCCGGGTCATTTTGAATGGCTTCCGGGCCCCTCACTGTCGCTCGCGGCTACCCCACCTCCACCGTCGGGTCTGTGCCTCTGCCGAGTCTTTGGCACGCGGCCTACGTGTGGCCCCACTCCGTTGGTGCCTCGTCCGTCCTGTCCTCTGATCCCTGGGGCTGCGCCTTGGTGCGTCTCGCTTTCCCGCCCGTCTTGCCCCCGCTCCATTGCCCTTTGCCGCCTTCTGTCCACCGATGTTGTTGCGTGCTGGACCAGGAGGAGCGCTTGTGCCCCCTGCAGTGCGCTTGTCCCATTGTGCGTGGGTCACGGGCTGGCTACCATGCCTATACCGCCACCCCCAGGGGGGTGAAAGTGAGGGTGCCACGGTCGTCTCCAATGTGCCCGGCTGGTGTCCTTAGCCCCACTTCCGGGCCACCGGGCCCTCGAGGACAGTCTCCCCAACAGAACTTTGGGGCAGCACGCCGCATCCCTCGTGGATGGAGCGTGGGGGATCCTTTGGCCTCGCCGTGGGAGGAGACAGTCGGCCGGCCTGGGGTGATCGCCCTCTGCCTTCCTCACCTCGTGGAGTTTCGGTGCCACTGCCCTTCACCCCACGCCCAGCACGCCAGGCGCCCTGTGCTCACTTGGGATTCCCAGGTGGCGCAGTAGAAAAAAATCAGCCTGCTAATGCCGGCAGTTGCAAAAGATGCAAATTCGATCCCTGAGTGGGGGAGATCCCCTGGAGGAGTAAATGGCAACCTCCTCCTGTATTCTTGCCTGGAAAATCCCTTGGACAGAGGAGTCTGGCCGGCTGCAGTCCATGGGGTCATAAAGTCAGAGCTGCAGACACGACTGAGCACATGCACATATACACATGATAAAAAGGAAGAGAATCCCAGTTACAAGTCAACTGTTGTGTAAAGAATTTTGTAATTGGCTTTCCAGAAATGCCACCTTTAGTAGCTGACTTAGTAGAAGGAGGACCCGGATTACACAGGAGGATTGAGAAAGTGGCTCCTGTATCCAGTAGGAATTTAACAGGATGGCCTCTTCTAGTTAGAGTCACCTGAGGCTCCTGTGTGGTAATGAGGACAGAAGCCAAAGTGGGAAGCCCTGGGCCCCGTGAATCTTGATCTTGTGTCTGAGTTTCTGACCCCTGAAACCTACGTCCCTGGGGATATTACTCTCCCAGTGATCTCCCTTGCAAGTGGGGCAGGGCCTTGGTGGTGGCCTCTGCTTGCCTCTGCTTGCCATTGTCCCTTAAAGTGTCCATCCTTGCCACAACAAAAACAGACGCCAGGTTTCTGCTTTTGTCCTCCCGCATTTGTAGCCCTAAAGTTAACTCCCTGTAGGGCCATAATGAGAGCTTTGGCCTTTCTCTTATCTCTATTCCCTTTTTCTTTAGGTTCTTCCTGATTTCTGTTTAGGAGTACTGATGTGGCAGCTCTTACCAGTGTAGGGTAAGGGAGTTAGAAGAGGCGAGGTTCAGAAAAAGAAGGAGACCGGCACTTTATGGAACATTCACCCTTAATGAGGCAAGAAGGGGCAGCATCAGATTAGTGAGCTGCTGCACTACCCCAAGAAAAGAGTAAGTATATATGGGCATATATGTGGGCATTTACTGTTAAGGGGGCCTGTTCTTCTCCAAGATTATTTGGAGTGAGTGAGGTCGCTCAGTCGTGTTCAACTCTTGCACCCCATGGACTGTAGCCCTATCAGGCTCCTCTGTCCATGGGATTTTCCAGGCAAGAATACTGGAATGGGTTGCCATTTCCTTCTCCAGGAGATCTTCCCGACCCAGGGATTGAACCCGGGTCTCCTGCATTGTAGGCAGACGCTTTACCATCTGAGCCACAGGGAAGCCAGGGAAGTGTTCAGAGTAGTTATTTCATAAATGGCTGGGGCAAGGAATTCTGGAGACCAGCTGGGACCAGCTAGGAGCTGGGCATGATCAACCTTACTGTCCATTTTTTTTCTTCAGGTCAGAGTTCTTTGTTTTGCATAGAATGGTGAGGAGGACCTGGAGGTGAGTTTTAACTCCAGACTATTTTGAGAAGTATTATGTTCCTTAAACAAGGCCCTCTAAATCTATATGGGGGCCAAAGGCCAGTTTTTAGAGTTTCCTCTGAATATCTGGAGTCGACTGAGTAATAAATTTGTCTTTAAGAATAAGTTTGGGGCATCTGGGTCCAAATTAGTGTGCTTTTTCAGTGCCTCCCTGAGCCTTTCCAGAAAAGCTGTGTGAATTTCCTCCTTTTCCTGAGTCACTCCAGATACTTTGGAGTAGTCTAAGGGCTTAGCTCGTGATTTTTTTAAGTCTTCCCTAATGCTAGTGATAAAGTGAACTCTCTTCCAGTCATCATTGTCTTTGTCATGTACCCAATTAGGATCAGCTATGGGCACTGTCTGGAGCACAGTAGGTAACCAGGCTGATTCACTGTCGGGTCTCCACTACATGCCAATAGCTTACCATTCATCTCCCCATCCCTGGGCATTTTTAACTACTATTTCTTTCATTGTCAGTAAGGGTGCTAGTCAGGATTAGCATAATATCTTTCCGTGCCATTTCAAAGGTTGGTTTAGACCCTGGAAAACACTTATATAATTGTCAGGATCTTCAGTAAAGCTTCCTAGGTCTAATTTACTTTGCCTTAAATCTCGGAGGGGGGAAGGAACATGGACTCCTGTGGCTCACAAGTCCCCATTAGGAGCTTCTTGTAATGGAAGGAGGGGAGGATATAGCCTAGAGATCACCAGTGTTGGGTTAGGAGCCACTGGGGTAGGAGCTGCTGCTGGTGCCCAAGGCATTACCAGAGATTGTGGAGGCTCCTGTGGGCTAGGTTTGGGCAGCTCTCGTTAAGGGCGTCAGTTTGGACCTGAGGACGTGGAGGAAGTTATAGGCAGCATGGAAGTAGAAAGCCCACAACTCCTGGATAAGAGGGTTTGCTCTCAAGACAAAGCCTGTATATATGGCACTGCTGACCATTTTCCTTCTGGTCAACAAAAGAGGTCTAGTTGGAGGATGGTATTATAATCAAATGAGCCCTCAGGGGGCCATTTTTCACCATCAGATAGATCCTATTGAGGCTATGCCTTAGTGCAGAAAAAGATCATACACTTCTTTTAACAAAGTCTAAGGGTCAAACTTCTTCTAGTTCTTCAGTATACTTTTCAAAGGCATCCGCTTTGACCTGGGTGTAGGTCTTGAAGAGGTGGCTCCCATCTGAAAGACAAAAGACCAGCGTCCAGTGCTCTTCATCTTTTCTCTGGTTCTTCTGATAGAGGGTGTCCCCACCTTGCACAGTGGGAGAAAAGAAACACCAATAAAGTATGCTTCCCTCAACTCTGGAGTGCACCTGGTCTTGAGCATCATTATCCGATTACCCTGGACTGTTGTCCTCTTCCTGTCTCTATCTTCCTTTCCACCTAGAGATATAGAGTGAGAGCCTAAGTTGGTGGACTTGCTGTGCTCTTGAACATTGGGTGTGCCTGAACTGGAGTTCCCCTAAAGCAAGCTGTGTAGTGCACAAGGTTAGTAGTATTTACACACACTCCGAAATGATCCTACCTTAAATGAAAACTCTCATAACCTCTAAATGTTAGGAAAGAGAAATGGTAGATGTCCTGCAGTTCTCACTAAGGCAGCAGCCTAGCAGAGATTTTGCTCAGCACCCCAGGTCAATCTGCTGGCTAATACTGAGACCCAAGGCCACTGTCTACTAACACTGTCTGCCTTTGGAACTCAGGCAGGCTTGTGAAATAGAGTGGCTCAAGAGATCATGGAGCTGGATTAGGTAATGAGAAGTGAATGACAGATTTGAGAGTGAGTGTCTGTGCTTACCTTGAGTAGGCATTCAGGATTTCCAGATGAGCCCCCAAAAGATGAGACAGGATTCCGAGTTGTTGTCCACGCAGCCAAAGAATGGAATCCATGAACATGCAAACACTCATGGTAGTAACTGAATAAGATTTATTAAAGAGGAGGAAATTGCAAAGCTCTCAGCATAGACACTCAGCATAGAGAGGGGGTAAAGAATCCCCAAGGTGGCTTTTATATCCTTCCTTTAAATCACATTCAGAGAAGGCAATGGCACCCCACTCCAGTACTCTTGCCTGGAAAATCCCATGGACAGAGGAGCCTGGTGGGCTGCAGTCCATGGGGTCGCGACTGAGCGACTTCACTTTCACTTTTCACTTTCTTGCATTGGAGAAGGAAATGGCAACCCACTCCAGTGTTCTTGCCTGGAGAATCCCAGGGACGGGGCAGCCTGGTGGGCTGCCGTCTATGGGGTCGCACAGAGTCGGACTCAACTGAAGCGACTTAGCAGGAGCAAATCACATTATTTCTAAACATTCACTTCAAACGGTCAAGATACTTAACATCATCTTTATGACTTCTTTTGATCCTTGGATTAAGTCACTGCCCTTTTTCATGCCTTCTGTCCATTTTACTATGGGCCAGAGGTATGGGCTTAAGATTAATGATCACCATTGTTTCTCCCTCAAGCTTATGGAACAGAATTTAATTGATGCTCTTCTTTGGATCTGAGTGCTGAAAATTGATCAGACTAAAGACACATTCCAAGAATTCAGGACAGTGGAGCAGGATGTTTACTGAAAACGAGACTGAGGTTTCAGAGTTTTACACTGACTGCCTAGTAATTTCTATTGCAAAACCAGTCATGGTAGAAAGTGAAAAGGAACTAAAGGTGAAAGAGGAGAGTAAAAAAAAAAAAAATGCTAGCTTAAACCTCAACATTGAAGAAATTAAGATAATGGTATCTGATATTATCATTAAGATAATGAGCAACCTAGACAGCATGTTAAAAAGCAGAGACATTACTTTACCAACAGAGGTCCATCTAGTCAAGTCTATGGTTTTTCTAGTAGTCATGTATGGACGTTAGATTTTGACTCTAAGGAAAGCTGAGGACTGAAGAATTGATGTTTTTGAACTGTGGTGTTGGAGAAGACTCTTAAGAGTCCCTTGGACTGCAAGGAGATCCAACCAGTCCATCTAAAAGAAATCAGTCCTGAATATTCATTGGAAGGACTGATGCTGAAGCTGAATCTCCAGTACTTTGGCCACCTGATGCGAAGAGCTGACTCATTCGAAAAGACCCTGATGTTGGGAAAGACTGAGGGCAAGAGGAGAAGGGGTCGACTGAAGATGAGATGGTTGGATGGCATCACTGACTCAATGGGCATGAGTTTGAGTAAACTCTGGGAGTTGGTGATGGACAGGGAGCCCTGGTGTACTGCAGTCCATGGGATAGCAAAGAGTCAGATACGACTGAGTGACTAGACTGAACTGAACTGAATGGCATCCGGTCCCACCACTCCATAAGAAATAGATGGGGAAACAATGGAAACAATGAGATTTTATTTTTAGTTCAGTTCAGTCATTCACTCATGTCCGACTCTTTGCAACCCCATGAATCGCAGCATGCCAGGCCTCCCTGTCCATCACCAATTCCCGGAGTTCACTCACACTCATGTCCATCAAGTCAGTGATGCCATCCAGTCATCTCATGCTTTGTTGTCCCCTTTGCCTCTTGCTTCCAGTCCCTCCCAGCATCAGAGTCTTTTCCCAATGAGTCAACTCTTTGCATGAGGTGGCCAAAGTACTGGAGTTTCAGCTTTAGCATCACTCCTTCCAAAGAAGAGCCAGGGCTGATGTCCTTTAGAATGGACTGGTTGGATCTCCTTGCAGTCCAAGGGACTCTCAAGAGTCTTCTCCAACACCACAGTTCAAAAGTACCAATATTTCGACGCTCAGCTTTCTTCACAGTCCAACTCTCACATCCATACATGACCACTGGAAAAACCATAGCCTTGACTAGGCGGACCTTTGTTGGCAAATAATTGTCTCTGCTGTTTGGAGGGCTCCAAAGTGACTGCAGACAGTGACTGCAGCCATGAAATTAAGACTCTTGCTCCTTGAAAAAAAAGCTATGACAGTGTATTGAAAAGCAGAGACATCACTTTACCAACCAAGCTCCTTGAAAGAAGACCTAGACAGTGTATTGAAAAGCAGAGACATCACTTTACCAACCAAGCTCCTTGAAAGAAAACCTAGACAGTGTATTGAAAAGCAGAGACATCTCTTTACCAACCAAGCTCCTTGAAAGAAAACCTAGACAGTGTATTGAAAAGCAGAGACATCACTTTACCAACCAAGCTCCATATAGTGAAGGCTATGGTTTTCCAGTAGTCATGTGTGGATGTGAGAGTTCAACTGTAAAGAAGGCTGAGCACCAAAGAGTTGATGCTTTTGAACTGTGGTGTTGGAGAAGACTCTTGAGAGTCCATTTGACTGCAAGGGGATCAAGCCAGTCACTCTTAAAGGAAATCAATGTCAAATACTCATTGGAATGACTGAAGTTGAAGTGCCAATATTTTACCCCCCTGTTTTGAAGATCAGACTCATTGGAAAAGTCTCTGATGCTGGTATAGATTGAAGACAAAAGGAGAAGAGGGCAGCAAAGGATGAGGTAGTTAGAGGTAGTTAGTTAGCATCACTGACTCAATGGACATGAATTTGAGCAAAGTCCCGAAACAGTGAAGGACAGGGAAGTTGGGCATATTGCAGTCCATGGGGTTGCGAAGAACTGGACATGACTTAGTGACTGAACAACAGCAGTGTCACACAGTGACTATTTTAGATTTAAAAGTAAGATCAAGACATTTAATTACACTCTTACTAGGAAATATTTTCAATGAAAAATAAGTGATGCCAGGTACTCGCTAATGGATTTAATTATGATAAAAATACCATAATCAGTGAAGGACTAGGAAACCTTGCGTACTGCAGTCCATGGAGTCACAAAGAGTCGGACATGACTTAGTGACTGAACAACAACAAGAAACTGTATTTTAATAAATTTTCTTCAATTTTACCCTGGCTAATACGCTTGCAAATAGGAATAAGCACATGTCTGTATTTGTTCAGGGGTCTGGGTGTCTCAGAGGAATCCCAAGCTGATTGCAATCTGGCATGACTTCTAGCCCCTCACACTGTTACCATTACAAGATTAGTCATTATAATATATACTCTAATATCATTGAGCAAAACATCCAAAAGATTTTATTTGTTGTCATTATCATATTTGTCCTTCATTACAATGTACAATTGTAAAGTATGTATTAATAAAAAGGTATTATCAAGAATGCTGAGGGATTATTTTTTACTGTTTCGTTTATTCAGAGGTTCTTCATGAATAAACCACAATGTAAAATGATTAGCAGTGCATGTCTACCAGATCAACAGATTTTCTTTTGTTTATTTTTGCCTTTCTATCAAGAGTTAATAAGCAAGAACTAGAGCTTTACAAAAAGGGCCTTAACAGTCCCCACAGTTTGTATAAACTTCAGACACTTAAAAACTAATTTGTCTTGGAGTACAGTTGCTTTACAATGTTATGCTAGTCTCTGCTGCACACCACAGTGAATCAGTTACATATATACACTTATTTTAGACTCTATATATATATATATATCCATTGTAGAGTATTGACAGAGGAGCCTGATGGATTACACTCAATGGGGTCACAAAGATTTGGGCACGACTGATTGACTAAGCACAGCACATAGAGTACTGAAGAGAGTCCCCTGTGTTGTAGAGTAGAGCCTTATTAGTTGTCTACTTTGTATATAACAGTGTGTAAATATAAATCCCAATCTCCCAATTTATTCCAGACACTTTTTCTTGATCTCCTTATTCTTTGACCATCTAGTTCAGAAAGTGTGTGAGTTCCTTCTCTACCACGATGATCTGTGAACATTTTACAACCCAGGAATGTCTTTCTCGAGAACCTGTGAGCCCGCCTTCCTAAAAGTGATCATCTGAAAAATTGGTCCCTTTATCCCAGTCTGTGTGGAAAGGCAGAAGCTTCACTTCCACAAGTGCCAATGACTAACCACATATGGGAACCTTGAGGCTGAGGGCCTGTGTTATGTTCTCATTAGCTCACTCAGTGTTTACAAATCCCCCTATCCCCAGTCACTTGTTTCAGGGGAGTTGAGTTCAGTCTTTCTCCTTGCAATACCCTTGACCTTTATCACAATGTCTTGAATAAAGTTTTTAACTTTATTTAACTCTTTCCAGTGCAATGTTTTATTAACTTTTATAAACTTTTATTTAACTCTTTATTTAACTCTTTCCAGTGCAATGTTTTTGGGAGGATCTGTGGCTCCTTTCTATTACCTAAATAGCTAAAGAAATCTTTTACTCTCAAAATCCATAATGATAGGTGCTTCAGTCAGTTAGGGGTGCAGTAACAGAATACCTTGGATGAGGGTGCTTATACAATAATTATTTGTTTCTCATAGTCTAAAGGTTGAGAGTCGAGGTCAGGATTCAGCAAGGTCAGGTTCTGGTGAATGTGTCTTCCTTAGATTTTGCCACCTTCTCATTTATCTTCATGTGGCAGAAAGACAGAAAGGATGAGCTCTATTCCTCTTTTTAGAAAGATGGTAATGTCATGGGGACTCCACCCTCATGATGTAATTACCTCCCAAAAGCCCCACCTCTTGGGACCATCTCACTGGAAGTCAGGGTTTCAACATATAAATTTATGTGGGGACACAGAGGTTTAGTCTATAACAAGAATAGCTCACACTACTTATAGTCAGCAGAATTTAGTTAGGATGTTTGAGGCACTAAGTTGGTCCCATTTCCTTGTTTTACATAATGTATCATGTTTAATTATTATAAATATTCACCAACTTTTATAAATAGTTCTTGAATCAACTATAGGAGAACTTTCAAAAAGTCCAATATGTTGCTTGGTCAAAGAAATACAAATAAACATGGCAAATTGGAGCTGTATTAATTGGAGCTTAGTGAATTCTCCACCATTTAAATCATTAATAGGACATAACAAATTTAATCACAAATTCTTTTACAGTTCTTTAACTAACATGAATTGAACGTGCCCCTCTTGTCTCAGAAAACAACTGCAAGTTCATTATCTGATGAATAGACACATTGTGAATGAAATCTGTTAAAATGACTTAATCATTGATATACCATCATTATCACTTCCAAAATGTTTTCAAGTTTTTGAGACATAAATTATCACACGTGCTTTACAAAATACTCCGTTCCATTTATGACTGTATCAGGATAAGTATATTTCCTGTATCAGGAAATTTTCTATCATTACTCTAAAAAATTAATTAGTCCATTTTGACAAACATCTTTAGAAATATTTAGAATTGTTTAATAGAAAAGTTGTCTTTAAACACCTGCTGTTATTTTCCTGTTTATTAAAATATTTTTAAAGGAGTATTTGGGCCTTAATAAAAATATTAGTCATAACATCCTTCCCCTTTTCCTTCTAACAACCAAAATAACAAAAATATTTAAATTACTGACGTTTTTGAAAATAAATGTCTTCATGATATAAGTAAAAGTAACCATAATAAAAAGACAGTGATGAGACTTCCTTAGTGGCCCAGGGGTTAAGAATCTTCCTGCCAGTGCAGGGGACATGGATCTGATCCCTGGTCTAGGAAGATCCCACATGCTGCTGAGCAACTAGCCTGTGCACCACAGCTACTGACCCAGGGCTCTAGAGCCTGTGAGTTACAGCTACTGAAGCATGTGCACCTAGAGCCTGTGCTCCACAACAAGAGAGAAGTCCCTACTCAGGACAGCTAGAGAGAAGCCAAGCATGACAAGGAAGACCTAGCACAGACAAAAACAAATAAACAAAAATTAAAAAAAAAAATTAAAGGTAGTGATAAATTGAAAACACACTTGCAACACACAACATAAACGTTCATTTTTGTGAGAAGAATTTACGGGGCTCCAAATAAAGAGTACAAGTGGATACATTAGGTATGAACTTAATTTTGTTTATAAGATTAAATCTTCGTGTTTTTTTTGGAAAGTCTTTTTTATTTTATTTTTTTTTTAACTTTACAATATTGTATTGGTTTTGCCATATATCAAAATGAATCCGGCACAGGTATACATTTGTTCCCCATCCTGAACCCTCCTCCTTCCTCCCTCCCCATACCATCCCTCTGGGTCGTCCCTGTGCACCAGCCACAAGCATCCAGTATCGTGCATCGAACCTGGACTGGTGACTCGTTTCATATATCATATTATACATGTTTCAATGCCATTCTCCCAAACCATCCTACCCTCTCCCTCCCCTACAGAGTCCAAAAGACAGCAAAAGAGACACTGATGTATAAGATTAAATCTTAGGCTTTGTTTCTTCTAGGGAAGTCCGGGGACTCGGAAAGAGTAGGAATGGGTGGAGGAGACTGTACTAGGGGTGGGGTGGGTACACAGTCAATATCGTAAGACCTTCAGTGGGACCCTTAGCCTAGGGTTAGAGGTCATGCTCCACCAACAGGAAACCTGTTAGCAGTCCTCACCAGAGTTAATGAGTCTGGGACAGAGGCCTTCTCCATGCGCTATTCAGGCCCTCAGGCCTCAGGGCAGGTGGGTGAGATGAGGGCCCAGGACAGTTTGGGGACTGTGTCCCACAGAGTCCCAGAGGCCTCGCCACGGGTGCCCACAGGCCAGATCCAGGCCACAAAGCTGCTGAAGTGAAAGTGAAAGTCGCTCAGTCATGTCTGACTCTTTGCAACCCATGGACTATACAGTCCATGGCATTCTCCAGGCCAGAATGATGGATTGGGTAGCCTTTCCCTTCTCCAGGGGTTCTTCCCAACACAAAGCAGTGAACCTCTCCCCATTCCCTGCCTTCATGACCTATAAGCTGCAGAAAATGATCTGGGCATGGTCCCCAGAGCCTTGGGCAGCTGGAGGATATGACCCTGGCTACTAAGGAAAGAGTTTCCCAGCTCCTGTCTCTCCATTCACATTTCCACACTTGTTCCAGCACTGATCGGTTGTCCACCCCCAGGAGGTGGCAGGAGGTTAGGTTGGTGTGCAAGGATCTTACACATCATAAGGCTTGCCTCTGTGGTTGGGACTTCTTTCAAAGAGAGTAATTGTTGTGAACTAAAGATTAACCCAGTTGGAAATTGCTACAAGTGTGTCTCTGCAGCTTAAATGAACAGCCTGAGGCCTGGCTGGGTCCTGGGTGCCAGGCACTGAGAGAGATGGAAGTTGGATGGGGTCTGAGACTTGGCTCTGAGGTGCTGCCCACTGAGACCCGCCCCCTCAGCCAGGGCCAGGCACTGGACATAGGGCCCCGACTGGGTGCCGGATACCCTACCCACCCAGGACCCCCTCCTCCTGGCCTGGGCCTGGACCCCAGAAATAGAGGGTGGTGTCTGGGACCTGATGCTTTCTTGTCAGAACTGAGAGTAGCATTTGATTTGGGGGGAGGTTTACAGCAACATTAGGGTTTCCCTCATAGCTCCATAAGTAAAGAACCTGTCTGTAGTTCAGGGGACCAGGATTTGATTCTTGGGTTGGGAAGGTCCCCTGGAGAAGGAAATGGCAAGCCACTCCAGTATTCTTACCTCGAGAATCCCATAGACAAAGGAGCCCGGCAGGCTACAGTCCATGGGGCCGCAAGAGTCAGACTCGACTCAGTGACTAAACCACCACCACCACCACAAGAACATCGTGCCCTGACCATGACCTGACCTCAGGAACAAAGACTCTGACCCCAGAAGTAACCAGGCCATTCCCTCAGCTTTCCTAGAAAAGCACTTTGCTGACATTTTTTCTGGGTGCTCACCTTTTTTTGTTTGTCTGTCTTTTCTCCCTGTGTGGCCCTGCAGGAAGGCTTTCTCTCCTCACCGTGTGTTAGGAGCACAAACTTGTGATCAGTACCAAGATGATACTCTAATCAATAATATAATCTCTTTTTATTCTCAATGTGTTAGATTTGTCCCTCCTCACCCGAAAATGTTCACTATCAGCTATACTTGGGGACAGAACATTTTCATTCATACAAATTATTTTCTGATCAGAGAGAAATGTGTGAGCCTGAGATTCAGTTTTTGAAATAAAATGTTTACTCTGAAAAGCCAAACATGTGCATAGAATCACAGTAGCAGTTGGACAGTGGCAGTTGGACTCATCCTGTGCAGAGTCCAGTTAATTCTGAAGGTTCTGTGATGTGTGGTTGCCATGGTAATGTGGTGATACACATTCTGCATTCAGTGTGTTTGCGAGCTGAGAGCTTCATGTATGGTGGCAAAGAGAAATGGGTAACCTGAATTGTTTGGGAGGTAGGTTCCCACTGAGCTTCATGTATGGTGGCAAAGAGAAATGGGTAACCTGAATTGTTTGGGAGGTAGGTTCCCACTGTTCCTCTGAAGGCTGTTCCTTCAAATGGGCTGTTTAACTTTTACTGATGAATTTTTCTCATTTATTATTATTATTTTTCTTTTCCATCACTCTAATTTATCTACAGAGTTATAAATGTGGTTTATAGTCTTGTTTTATTCCTTAAATTATATTTTGATTTTCCTGTCAGCTGGCTGCCTTAAATATCTTCCTAAATTTCCAATTTCCCAATGCCAGTTTTGTACACACTCTTACCAGAGAACAGATGGAAAGAACTAACAGAGGAGAAACATGGTGTCTCCCCAACATTGGACATTATAGTAAAGGGAATTACATCTCAACTGTTCTCAAATGCTGCTGCCCAAATCTACAAACACTAGCAGTGTAAATCTAGAGACTTAAAAAGGAAAGAAACTGGGATTTACTGGTGGGATTCCCATGGGTGGATGTGGGCTGGATCATTGTTTGGCTGTTGCCAAGGAGTTTAGTGAGATGGCATAGTGCTGTTGGGTTGGTAGGATGAACATTTGGTCACTGAGGGAAGGAGAGCTTGTGTGTTGATCCTCAAGGAGAATCTAGGGTTACAGTCTGCAGGCTGTGAGGATGGAGATGATTTTCAAAAAGAATATGGGGCTCTGTTGTCTCCTACTACAGGGTCTAGAGCATAATGAGAAGTTGATAGAGTCAGAATTTTAGTGGGGGAAGGTTGAACTCCTGCCCATTCTTAGCTAGCACTTGGTCCAGGCTGCTCAAATAAGTGTTCAGATCAGCTGTGAGACTTTGAGCATCTCAGACTTAGTTAAGCCACCAAAGGCCAGCACAGATGGCCACCTCCCGAGTTAACTCACATTAAGTGCTCATCCAGACTTGGTCAAGTTAAAAGGAAGCTAATTCTTTGTAGAGCCATCATGTGCCCTTTGGTTTAGAAGGTTCTGAGCTCTGAGCCAACTTGTTGGCCAAACAGATGACTGGTCACTTAGCAAGGTGAACTGGGCTTTGGGAAGGCTGCTCCTGAGATGGTTGAGTGTGTGAAGAAGCTTTGGAGGATGGACAGAGTTGGAATCCTGTGGTTTTTCTGAGGGGCTTTTCTCTGAGGAAACTTGTATTTTGGATCAGGAACTGAAATATAGAGACGAGTGGTAGGAGGAGGATTGGAGCCCTTTTTAAGGCTGAGGCACCTTCTTCAGGGCATCAGCTCTCATCCACAGAAAACTAGGGGCAGGATAATTTGAGTTGGAGGTAGGGTTGAGGTCCTGGTTAAGGGGTTTTAGCACAGGCCTCAGAGGTGCAGGCATCTGTGTCCTCAGGGAACCATCTACAATCCTGTCCCAGATCCACTATTTTTTATTGCGTGACCATTGGAAAATCACTTCATCTCTCTAAATTTCAACACCATCTAATGTGACATATGGATTACAGCCCACACTTTGTCCACCCTTCCTCTTGAACAGGGCTGGGTGTCCGAAGAGGTGATAATAGATACTCTCCATGAGCTATAAAAACTTGTTTCTGTGAAAAAGCTGAAGAATAAGCTTCCATCCCCACTTATTGGAGCCATCCAAATGCCCTCTCTGCTTTCAACCACTACTGAAGGTCCATCTTATTCTTGCCATCATTCAAGGTTGAACACTTACAGAGAAATTACGAAGCACCAGTCCTTTACTTTTCTATTTATTTATTTGTCTATCTATCATTCATTTATTTGGCTGCATCAGGTCTTAGTTGTGGCACGTGGAATCTTCATCACACTGTGCAGCTCTTTCGCTGCAGGGCACTGACTCTCTACTCGTGGTGCTTGACCTCAGTAGTTGCAACGTGGGCTTAATTGCGCAGAGGCATACAGGACCAGAGTTTGCCGACCAGAAATCAAACCCCATCCCCTGCGTGGAGAGGCAGATTCTTATCCACTGGACTGCCCAGGAAGTCACTCCTTTATTTTTCTAATATTTTACCTGTACTTAATCATTCTTGGCCTCATAATACTAAAAATAGGCCATGTTAACATTTCTCCAAATCAGGACAGGGAACTGAGGCAAAGAGGGATCCGTATGTCTTTCCCAAGTACCTGCTTCTCCTAAACGTGATTTGAATCCAGTCCATCAGGCATGGTCACCATGCTCTGCTGAGCTTCTAGGTCTCAGTTAAATAGAGATATTTGCACACACAGCCAGTCTGTTGGATGTTTTCAGTGCATATCAAACTGCAGATCTTCCTAAGTCCACCTTGGATTCAGGAGGCCTTGCAAGGCATCTGGTGAGGAAGGGGACCAAAGGATTGAATTATGGGTCAATTATTATTAGTTCCCAGGTGGTCCTCTGCCGGCAACATGTCAACAGCTCTCACCATTATAATGCATTTCACAGGATGTCTCATCCAGAAGGCGAGAAGCCACACCCCTCAAATGTCAAGAACATCAAGAACCAGCTGGATGAAGAGAGTTTGTTGTTGGCCACACAATAGGGTGCACCCTCTAACTGACTCAACTGAAGGTACTGTGGAAATTTTCTCATTAAGTTCATTCAAGAATGATTATTGTAGTATGTTCAGGGCCTCATATTTAAGGGAAAAAAAACAGAAATATTAAGCAATGTTCTTTTATTTCATGTGTTCAAATTGAAACTATATCAGTTGGTACTGCTTTAACTATGAAAGGAAAGATGCATTTTAAATTCAACATTTGGTTCATGCTTAAAAGTGAAAATGGTCTCTAGCTATGGTTTGGACATTAGCTAATTTTTTAACACTAGGTGTGATGTGTTCCCCCCTGAAGTCATGTTTCAAGATTTCTTTAAATCATTAGACTTTACTTAAAGCAGGATTACATTGACATAAAAGTTGTATAGATTATACAGAAAATTCCAATAACATATCACTTCAGTTTCAGCTATCAAATTCTACTCACAGATAACATATGTGTGCTACATTTTTTATAATTAGTGAGAAAATATATTTTTAGTAGTTCAAAATCTAACATTGTTAGTACACCTAACATTCACACTTTGTATTGTTACATTCAGTGATATTTTAAATATGCACTTTTAAATTATAGTACCATACAGAAATCTACACACTAATGTTCACAGTGTATTATTAGTACTTAAATACTAGAAACAACCCAAAGACCATCATGTGATGAATGGATAAATGAAATGTGATATGTACTCAGAATGGAATACTGTCCCACCACAAAATGAATTAAGGATTGAAATATGCTATAAAATGGATGGACAATTAATACAAACATTTATTATAGTTAGTGAAATAAGGCAGGCACAGAAAGACAAATATTGTATGCTTCCACTGGTTTAAGGTACACTGAATAGGCTAACTCATGGAAGCTGGAAATAGAAATTACCAAAGCGAGGAGGCAACGGAGAAGGTGGATTATGACTTAATGGGTACAGAGGTTATACTGGATCTGATGAAAAATATGTAGATGGTGTTGATAGGTACACTAAATTGTGAATATAGAAAAACCAAGATTGCTGGGAAAAATATAAATAACCCCAGATATGCAGATGAGACCACTCTTACGGCAGAAACTGAAGAAGAACAAAAGAGTCTCTTGAGGAAAGTGAAAGAGGAGAGTGAAAAAGTTGGCTTAAGGCTCAACATTCAGAAAGCTAAGATCATGGCATCCAGTCCCAGAACTTCATGGCAAATAGATGGGGAAACAGTGGCTGACTTTATTCTTCTGGGCTCCAAAATCACTGCAGATGGTGATTGCAGCCATGAAATTAAAAGACGCTTACTCCTTGGAAGGAAAGTTATGACCAACCTAGACAGCATATTAAAAAGCAGAGACATTACTTTGTCAACAAAGGTCCATCTAATCAAGGCTATGGTTTTTCCAGTATTAATGTATGAATGTGATAGTTGGACTATAAAGAAAGCTGAGCACCAAAGAATTGATGCTTTTGAACTGCAGTGTCGGAGAAGACTCTGAACAGTCTCTTGGACTTCAAGGAGATCCAACCATTCCAACCTAAAAGAGATCAGTCCTGCGTGTTCATTAGAAGGACTGATGTTGAAGCAGAAACTCCAATACTTTGGCCACATGATGTGAAGAGCTGAGCCATTTGAAAAGACCCTGATGCTGGGAAAGATTGAGGGCAGGAGGAGATGGGAATGACAGAAGTTGAGACGGTTGGATGGCATCACCGACTCAATGCACATGGGTTTGGGTGAACTCTGGGATTTGGTGATGGACAGGGAGGCCTGGTGTGCTGCGATTCATGGGGTCACAAAGACTTGGACAAGACTGAGCAACTGAACTGAACTGATGGAACTTTTTAATTCTTAAAAATTATGAGAAGAATAAATACAATTTATTTTTGATGACAATGCTCAGTCCCTAGTTTATGTCTGTGAGCCCATGGACAGCAGCACACCAGGCTGACCTATCTTTCACTATCTTCTGGAGTTTGCTCAAATTCATGTTCATTGAGTCAATAATGCTATCGCGATATCTCATCCTCTGTGGCCCCTTCTTTTCCTCCTGCCCTCAGTCTTTCCCAGCATAAGGGGCTATTCGAGTGAGCCTGATCTTTACATCAGGCAGCCACAGTACTGAAGTTTAAGCATCAGTCCTTCCAATGAATATCCATGATTGATTTCCTTTATGATTATCTGGTTTGATCTCCTGGCTGTCCAAGGAACTCACAAGAGTCTCTTCAGCACCACTATTCTAAAGCGTTAATTCTTTGGCACTCAGCCTTCTTAATGGTCCAAGTCTCACAACAGTACATGACTACTGAAGCATAGTGTGATTTTTAGTGCTTCCCTCTGTCAGACCGAGTTTCAAGTCGATCCCCTTAGCCAGAAAGCTTAAGGCTCTCTGACTCATTTCTGAAACGTTCATCTCCTTTGCCTTCCTCCACCCATGATAAAGGTTGTCCAACAGATTTCAGCCCACACATTAACCACCCACATCCACACACTCCTCCGATGTATCCACATTAACATGGTCTTCCCCATCAGCATCACAAATGTCCTGAAAATTCCTCTATGTCCTCCTAGAGCTCCCCGAGGACCAGCTTGAGGAGCTATCCATTTCAACGTTGGAGGAAGAGGCTCTGCCCAACTCCATAGTAAGTGCCTCCTATTCATCTGATATAAAAGTGTTGCTTAATGACTTTATTTTCTAGCCGAATTCAGATAAAGGTTCAAAATATTCAAGACAGTTCATATAAACAGTTTTTAATTTGATGGATGAATTTCTCCCAGCAGATAACTTATTCAAAAGGATGTTTTTCAAAAATTACAACATAAATTAAAAACTGGAATTGGGATCAGTTTCCTCAGCAGAAACTGTTCCTTCCAGAAATGAAACTTTTAATTACTGGTGAAAATGAGCTGGAGTGCTCTTCCAGGAGGAGCGCCAGCCTTTCCCACAGGTGTTCTCTATGTGTTATTTTGGGGGCTATGGATGCAACAGCACATGCCCATTTGGTTTTCTGAAAAGAAAAAGAGAACAAAAGACCTGAATGCACAGGACTGAAGATGCTGACACCCTCACACTGTTTTCTTCTTTCTAATTGCAGGCCTGTGAACAAGCCAGTGAACACGGTAATTATTCAGGGATCATCCCTCTGATGAAAATAATCTAGTTGATGAAGGTGGCAATCTCTTGCCAGCTCTGTTTGGAGGGTCGCCCTGATGCTGGATTCCTAAAGAGGGTGAAGGCACAGGGTGCAGAAAAGAGACTGATCTCCCAGGAAAGAAAATGTCTGTGCTCTATGGTACCTTGAAACCACTACATCATTTAGATGCATGGGTTTTGGTCCCATGTGTGAGCCCATGCAGTGTGATTCTCAAGCTGTCTGTGTGTGTTTCCTCAGGAGATGTTTCCCTCTTATAAAGCACAAGTCAACGGTGAACTTTCTAAACACTTCTCAACACACTGTGCACTGGCTGTAGATTACCTAATTCTTTCCTCATCTCAGTCATTCCTCAAGTTCGGTTAATATTCATCTTGCTCAAATGGAGATGGTGCTGAGAAATATGGACCAAACTATTGACTTCCAAAGTGGAAAAGAATAAACTGGGAACCTATGGGTGGTCCCAGTGTGTCTGCTCTGGACCCCTGACCTGCACTTATCACTCAACCGTGGGATCCTCAGTCATGGAGCAAGGGGGCCCCTGCATCTACGTTTATGCCTGGAGGTACTAGAGCTCCAGAGGTCCAGATTGTGCCCTTCATTGTAAGATGGGCTCAGTGGTCATGGAACCCAGGGCAAACATAGGTGGATTATCACCAACATTGCCACAGTCATTATTGTGAAAGGCACCTTGGGATTCATATCCTCTTAGTGAATTCAAAGATCTGAAAGTTGTGTTCCCTTGTTTAGACAGTACAGGCCATATCTGTTGGTGCTAGTGTCATTGCTAAACCAAGGACAAAAGCAGAGTGTCATCCAGGGAGATATTTCATTGTACTGGGTGACATTACCATAAGCCCTACATTGGTTAAACCCTGTAGCACACTCTTAAGGGAAGGTGTCAAATAGATCTCACAGTGGAACTTGACATTCCCCTTGGTGACCTTGACTCTTGTTGTGAACCTCCTGCACACCAGGGTCCAAGAAGGTCGACATTTACCCCATGCTTTCTCTCCATGATGAACTGTCCCTCTAAATGTATGGCTTCAATGAGTGTGAACAAACACTGACTCAGTGGACGTGCAAATATTGTTCAGAAAATGGAGACTAGGAAGAAACATCACATGATAGATTATAGCTATTTGGCAAGGTAGGGTTGAATTCAGTCCTCTAACAGAGATTGCTTTTAATCAAGAACAAAATCTCATAGAAAACTTAATAAGTGCATCAGCTGAAATTGAATGCTGGGGAGGCAGTGATCTAGGAAGAAATCCTTCCAGATAGGAGTGGTTTTGTAGAAGATATAAACAGGCAGGAGTTTCATGAGTCTTTGTCATTGAAAGGTGGCATGCATTCCAGTGTTTCTTTTTTCCCGAACTGTTATGTTATCACTAGTTAAAATACAGAAGTTTCCTGCTCCTCTGATTTGCTCTTATTTATACAATGAAGAGGATGATTCAAAAGCAAGTCAGTCCATAGTTACTAATGCCTTATGCATACACTCCACCCCATGCCCCTTCAATGAAAAAGGCTCCTGAGAGGTTAGTGAGCACCTCACCTGTGTCCCTATGCTGTTCTGTGTCCCTCCAGCTCCCCAGGAGGACATGGCGGTGGAGCTGCCTCAGGCCGGGACTGAGGACGAGCCTCTGAGGACGGTGGACGTAAGTGCACCTCTCTTAACCGGGGCAAGGCTGCGGCTTCACTTCTTTATTTTCCATTCAGTCAAACACAGTTATAGTAATATGAGAATTTGCGTTACCACTGAGGCATGCAAATCCTTGGCTGGGAAAGTAGAGAGGATAAATCTATTATCAACACAGTCCTGATTCAAAAGGACATTTCAATAAGACAGCATCATTTATTACTGTAGGTACTTTGCTCAACAGAAAGTGTTCTTTCTTGAAAAACAATTTGTAAACGTTGGTCAAATTAAAACTGAGAGATCTTATGTGAAACAGACCAGTCTTTCCAACAGGAGACTGTCTGTTTTATTTTGGAGCCACTGAAGTAAAGAGTGCTAGTTACCTGAGGACAAAAACCAGATAAGAGAAGACTTAGTGCAGAAAACTCAAGATGCTGACACACTCACTCTGTTTTCTTCTCTGCAATCACAGGAATCCGGGGAAGCCTGTGAACACGGTAAATATTCACGGATCATCACTCTGCTGACGGACAATCCAACTGATAAAGGTGGGGTTCTCTGACTGGCTCTGGTTGGAGAGTGGCCCTGATGCCAGATTCCTACTTGGGGTGTGGGCTGTAGGTGCAGAGAAGAGACTGATCTCCCAGGAAAGAACAGTGTCTTTGTTCTATGGTACCTGGAAGCAACTACATCATTTAGATGTTGTGGGTTTGTGTGAATCACAATTGGGGGCCCTTGTGTGAGCCCAAGTGGTGTGATTCTGGAGCTCTGTGTCTGTGTGTGTTGCCTCTGGAGGGGTTTCCCTGTTACACAGCACTAGTCAACTGTGAACTTTCTAAAGACTTCTCACTACCACTGCACACTGACCATACATTACCTGACTCTTTCCTCTACTCAGTCTTTCCTCAAAAGTGAAAGTGAAAGACATTCAGTTTGTATTCAAATCTTTGCGGTCCCATGCACTACAGTCCATGGAATTTTCCAGGCCAGAATACTGGAGTGGGTAGCCTTTCCCTTCTCCAGGGGATCTTCCAAACCCAGGGATAAAACACAGGTATCCAGCATTGCAGGCAGACTCTTTAACAACTGAGCTATCAGGGAATCCATTCCCCAAAATAGCTTAATATTAATTTTCCTCAGGTGAAGATGGTAATTGGACAAATGGCCAAAATTTTTAACGTCCTAGTGGAAAAACCGAACTTAGTACCCAGGGTTGATCTCAGTTTGGTTCCTCTGGAGGAGTGACTTGCTCCTACCAGTCACCAATGTGATCCTCAGTCATGCGGAAAGGGAGTCTCAGCATCTATATCCATGCCAGGAGGTATTAGCAGGTCCAGAGGTCCAGATCCTGCCCATCATTATAAGGTGGGCAAGTGGTCAAGGAACTCAGGTAACCATAGGTGGATTAACACCAACTTTGGAAACGTCATTATTGGGAAAAGAATCTCAGTACTCATATCCTCCTGGTAACCTCACAGATTCTGAGTGTTGGGTGGCCTTTTGTAGCGTGGAAGTCATATGTGTTGGTGTTCCTGTCTTTGTTTACACAAGGACAAAAGCATATTATCAAAAGAGATGTATTTCATTGTACTGGGTAACATTACCATAACCTCACACTGATTAAACCCTGCAGTAAACACTCAAGGGATATTGTCAAATAAAGCTCAGAATGGAACTGATAGTCTAGTGACCATGATCCTTGTTGTAAATCTCATGCATAGCTGGGTCAGAGACAGTCAGATTCACTCCATGCTTCCTCTCCATAATGAACTGTCCCACTAAAAGTATGACTTCTGTGAGTGTGAACCCCCACTGACTCAGTGGACAAGCAAACATTGTTTGGAAAATCAAGCCTGGGAAATAACATTGCATGATTCATAATAGCTATTTGGAAAAGTAGTATTGACTTTAGCCCTCTAACAAGAGTTTGCCTTTAATCAAGAATAAAGTCTCCCAGACTTGTTAAGTACAATAGTTGAGACAGCACATCCTGCAGATGCAGTGATTTAGGAAGAAATCCAGAAGATAGGTGTGATTTACCAGAAGCTCGAAACAGAAAACAGGGTCATGGGTCTGTCATTGAAAGCTGGCATGCATTGTAATGTTTCACATTTCCCCATTGGTTTGGTTATCACCAGTTAAAGGCAGCCAATCTCTTTCATCACCTTCCTGCTTGTCTCCTTGGTTGTACTTCATCCAGCAAAGAGGAGGAATCAAGAGCAGCTCAGTCCATAGATACTAACCTCTCTCATGTACACATTCCACCCGATGTCCCATCAAACAAACAAACAAGAAACCTGAGATCTTTGGAAGCAGCCTCTCCTCTGTCCTGATGGCCTTCTGTTTCCCTCTAGCTCCCCAGGAGCACCTGGTGTTGGAACTGCCCCAGGCCGGGGCTGAGGAGCCACCTCTGTATCCTCTGGAGGTAAGCTCAACAGTCTGTGTTTCACAAAGGCTGCTGCGTCTCTTCTTTATGTTTCATTCAGTGAAATACAGTTATAATAATCGGACAATGTATATTAGCACTTATGTATGCAATTTCTTGCTGGTGAAATATTGACATTAAATCTGTTATCAACACAGACCTGATTCAAAAGGATACTAAAAATACCATCAATTACGACTGTAGGTACTTTCCTCAGTAGAATTTTTTCCTCCTGAAATGGAAAGATCTTAAGTAAAAGAGCCCAGCCTTTTCAACAAGGGTCCTCTCTGTTTTCTTTTGGAATGATTGATTTTTTAAAGAGTTTAGTTACCTGAGGAAAACAAAAAATCAGATAACATAAAAGTTACTGCAGAGAAGACATGATTCTACGACCCTCACACTGTTTTCTTCTCTCTTATCACAGGCAGCCGGAGCAGCCAATGAACATGGTAAATATTCAGTGACCGTCCCTCTGCTGAGGAACAGTTTAGCTGATGATCGTGGGGCTCTCTTGCCAGCTAGCTTTGCAGAGTCACCCTGATGCTGGATTCCTAACAGGAGTGAGGGTTGGGGGTTCTGAGAAGAGACTGATCTCAAAGAAAGAACAGTGTCTGTGTTCTATCGTCCCTGGAAACAACCACATCTTTTAGCTGATGTGAGTGTGTGTAAATCAGGGTTGGGGGCCCTTGTGTAAGCCTGTGTGGTGTGATTCTTAAGGTGTGTGTATATGTGTTTCCTCAGGGCATGTTTCCCTCTTACACGGCACAAGTCAACTGTGAACTTTCTAAACACTTCTCATCACCACTGCACACTGACTATACATTACCTGATTCTTTCCTCAACTCAGTCTTTCCTCAAAAGCCAAAGTGAAAGTCACTCAGTTTGTGTCCAACTCTTTGAGGCCGCGTGGACTAGAGTCCATGGAATTCTCTAGGCCGGAATCCTGGAGTGGGTAGTGTTTCCCTTCTCTGGGGGATCTTCCAAACCCAGGGATCGAACGGGGTGTCCAGCATTGCAGGTGTACACTTTAACAACTGAGCAATCAGGGAATCCATTCCTCAAACTAGCTTAATATTCATTTTCCTCAGGTGAAGATGGAAATGATACAAATGCCCAACATTCTTGACCTCGTAGTGAAAAAGCCAAACTGAGTACCTAGTGTTGATCCCAATTTGGCTCCTCTGGAGGAGTGACCTGCTCTTACCAGTCAGTCATGTGATCCTCAGTCATGGGGCACCAGGGTGCCTACATCGATGTCCATCCCTGGAGGTACTAGTAGGTCCAGGAGTCCTGATCCTGCCCATCATTATAAGGTGGTCACCGTTTCAAGGAACGCAGGGTAACCTTAGTTAGATTAATGCCAACTTTGGCACAGTCATTATTGTGAAAAGTAATCAGGACTCAGATCCTCTTGGTAAACTCACAGATTCTGAGTGTTGCATGACCTTTTGTAGAGTGGAAGTCATATATGTTGGTGTTCCTGTCTTTGTTTATACAAGGACAAAAGCATATTCTCATCAGAGATGTATTTCATTGTACTGGGTAACATTACTGTAACCTTGCATTGATTAAACCCTGTAGTACACACTCAAGGGAAGTTGTCAAATAAAGCTCACAGTGGAAAATGATAGTCTAGTGACCATGATCCTTGTTGTAAATCTCATGCACAGTGGGGTCAGAGAGAGTAACTTTCACTCCATGCTTCCTCTCCATAATGAACTGTCCCACTAAAAGTATGACTTCTGTGAGTGTGAATAGCACTGACACAGTGGACATGCAAACATTGGAAAATCAAGCCTGGGAAATAACATCACATGATTGATAACAGCTGTTTGGAAAGGTAGTATTGAATTCAGTCTTCTAACAAGAGTTTGCCTTTAATCAAGAATAAAGTCTCCCAGACTTGGTAGGTACAATAGCTGGAACAGTGGATCCTGAGGCTTGAGTGATCTAGGAAGAAATCCAGAAGATAGGTGTGATGTACCAGAAGCTCTAAACAAGCAGGAGGGACATGCATCTCTGTCACTGAAAGTTGGCATGCATTGTAATGTTTCACTTTTCCCCATCAGTTTGGTTATCACCAGTTAAATGCAGCCAATCTCTTTCATTGCCTTCCTGCTTGTCTCCTTTTTTTGCACTTCATCCAGCAAAAAGGAGGATTCAAGAACAGTTCAGTTCATAGTTACTAACCTCTCTCATGTACACATTGCACCCCATGTCCCATCAAACAAACAAAAAAGAAGCCTGAGATCTTTGGAAGCAGCCTCTCATCTGTCCTGATGGCCTTCTGTTTCCCTCTAGCTCCCCAGGAGCACCTGGTGTTGGATCTGCCCCAGGCTGGGGCTGAGGAGCCGCCCCTGCATCCCTTGGAGGTAAGCTCAACTCTCTGTGTCTCACATAGACTGCTGCTTCACTTCTTTATGTTTTGTTCAGCGAAATACAGTTATAGTAATCAGACAATGTATATTAGCACTTATGTATGAAATTCCTTGCTGGTGAAATATTGACGTTAAATCTGTTATAAACACAGCCCTGATTCAAAAGGACACTAAAAGTACTATCAATTACTACTGTAGGCACTTTCTTAAGTAGAAATTTTTCCTCCTTGAAGTTGAAAGATCTTAAATGAAATAACCTAACTCTACACCTAAAGCAACTAGAAAAGGAAGAAATGAAGAACCCCAGGGTTAGTAGAAGGAAAGAAATCTTAAAAATTAGAGGAGAAATAAATGCAAAAGAAACAAAACAGGCCATAGAAAAAATCAACAAAACCAAAAGCTGGTTCTTTGAAAGGATAAATAAAATTGACAAACCATTAGCCAGACTCATCAAGAAACAAAGGGAGAAAAATCAAATCAACAAAATTAGAAACAAAAATGGAGAAATCACAACAGACAACACAGAAATACAAAGGATCATAAGAGACTACTATCAACAATTATATGCCAATAAAACGGACAACGTGGAAGAAATGGACAAATTCTTAGAAAAGTACAACTTTCCAAAACTGGACCAGGAAGAAATAGAAAATCTTAACAGACCCATCACAAGCACGGAAATTGAAACTGTAATAAAAAATCTTCCAGCAAACAAAAGCCCCTGTCCAGACGGCTTCACAGCTGAATTCTACCAAAATTTTAGAGAAGAGCTAACACCTATCCTGCTCAAACTCTTGCAGAAAATTGCAGAGGAAGGTAAACTTCCAAACTCATTCTGTGAGGCCACCATCACCCTAATACCAAAACCTGACAAAGACGCCACAAAAAAAGAAAACTACAGGCCAATATCACTGATGAACATAGATGCAAAAATCCTTAACAAAATTCTAGTAATCAGAATCCAACAACACATTAAAAAGATCATACACCATGATCAAGTGGGCTTTATCCCAGGGATGCAAGGATTCTTCAATATCCGCAAATCAATCAATGTAATACACCACATTAACAAATTGAAAAATAAAAACCATATGATTATCTCAATAGATGCAGAGAAAGCCTTTGACAAAATTCAACACGCATTTATGATAAAAACTCTTCAGAAAGCAGGAATAGAAGGAACATACCTCAACATAATAAAAGCTATACATGACAAACCCACAGCAAACATTATCCTCAATGGTGAAAAATTGAAAGCATTTCTTCTAAAGTCAGGAACAAGACAAGGGTGCCCACTTTCACCATTACTATTCAACATAGTTTTGGAAGTTTTGGCCACAGCAATCAGAGCAGAAAAGTAAATAAAAGGAATCCAAATTGGAAAAGAAGAAGTAAAACTCTCCCTGTTTGCAGATAACATGATCCTCTACATAGAAAACCCTAAAGACTCCACCAGAAAATTACTAGAGCTAATCAATGAATATAGTACAGTTGCAGGATATAAAATCAACATGCAGAAATCCCTTGCATTCCTATACACTAATAATGAGAAAACAGAAAGAGAAATTAAGGAAACAATTCCATTCACCATTGCAACGGAAAGAATAAAATACTTAGGAATATATCTACCTAAAGAAACTAAAGACCTATATATAGAAAACTATAAAACACTGGTGAAAGAAATCAAAGAGGACACTAATAGATGGAGAAATATACCATGTTCCTGGATTGGAAGAATCAATATAGTGAAAATGAGTATACTACCCAAAGCAATTTATAGATTCAACGCAATCCCTATCAAGCTACCAACAGTATTCTTCACAGAGCTAGAACAAATAATTTCACAATTTGTATGGAAATACAAAAAAACCTCGAATAGCCAAAGCGATCTTGAGAAAGAAGAATGGAACTGGAGGAATCAACCTACCTGACTTCAGGCTCTACTACAAAGCCACAGTTATCAAGACAGTATGGTACTGGCACAAAGACAGAAATATTGATCAATGGAATAAAATAGAAAGCCCAGAGATAAATCCACGCACATATGGACACCTTATCTTTGACAAAGGAGGCAAGAATATACAATGGATTAAAGACAATCTCTTTAACAAGTGGTGCTGGGAAATCTGGTCAACCACTTGTAAAAGAATGAAACTAGACCACTTTCTAACACCATACACAAAAATAAACTCAAAATGGATTAAAGATCTAAACGTAAGACCAGAAACTATAAAACTCCTAGAGGAGAACATAGGCAAAACACTCTCTGACATAAATCACAGCAGGATCCTCTATGACCCACCTCCCAGAATATTGGAAATAAAAGCAAAAATAAACAAATGGGACCTAATTAAACTTAAAAGCTTCTGCACATCAAAGGAAACTATTAGCAAGGTGAAAAGACAGCCTTCAGAATGGGAGAAAACAATAGCAAATGAAGCAACCGACAAACAACTAATCTCAAAAATATACAATCAACTCCTACAGCTCAACTCCAGAAAAATAAACGACCCAATCAAAAAATGGGCCAAAGAACTAAATAGACATTTCTCCAAAGAAGACATACAGATGGCTAACAAACACATGAAAAGATGCTCAACATCACTCATTATCAGAGAAATGCAAATCAAAACCACTATGAGGTACCATTTCACGCCAGTCAGAATGGCTGCGATCCAAGTCTACAAATAATAAATGCTGGAGAGGGTGTGGAGAAAAGGGAACCCTCCTACACTGTTGGTGGGATTGCAAACTAGTACAGCCACTATGGAGAACAGTGTGGAGATTCCTTAAAAAACTGGAAATAGAACTGCCTTATGATCCAGCAATCCCACTGCTGGGCATACACACTGAGGAAACCAGAAGGGAAAGAGACATGTGTACCCCAATGTTCATCACAGCACTGTTTGTAATAGCCAGGACATGGAAGCAACCTAGATGTCCATCAGCAGATGAATGGATAAGAAAGCAGTGGTACATATACACAATGGAGCATTACTCAGCCATTAAAAAGAATACATTTGAATCAGTTCTAATGAGGTAGATGAAACTGGAGCCTATTATACAGAGTGAAGTAAGCCAGAAGGAAAAACATAAATACAGTATACTAACGCATATATATGGAATTTAGAAAGATGGTAACAATAACCCGGTGTACGAGACAGCAAAAGAGACATTGATGTATAGAACAGTCTTATGGACTCTGTGGGAGAGGGAGAGGGTGGGAAGATTTGGGAGAATGGCATTGAAACATGTAAAATATCATGTAAGAAACGAGTTGCCAGTCCAGGTTCGATGCACGATACTGGATGCTTGGGGCTAGTGCACTGGGACAACCCAGAGGGATGGTATGGGGAGGGAGGAGGGAGGAGGGTTCAGGATGGGGAACACATGTATACCTGTGGCGGATTCATTTTGATATTTGGCAAAACTAATACAATTATGTAAAGTTTAAAAATAAAATAAAATTAGAAAAAAATAATAAATAAAAGACCAAAAAAAAAAAAAAAAGAAAGAGCCCAGCCTTTTCAACAAGGGTCCTCTCTGTTTTATTTTGGAATGAATGATTTATTAAAGAGTTTCGTTACCTGAGGAAAACAAAAAAATCAGATAACATAAAAGTTACTGCAGAGAACACACAATGCTGCCACCCTCACAGTTTTCTTTTCTCTAATCACAGGCAGCCGGAGCAGCCAATGAACATGGTAAATATTCAGCAACCGTCCCTCTGCTGAGGAACAATTTAGCTGATGATTGTGGGGCTCTCTTGTCAGCTAGCTTTGCAGAGTCACCCTAATACTGGGTTCCTAATGGGAGTGAGGGTTGGGGGTTCTGAGAAAAGACTGATCTCACATTAAGAACAATGTCTGTGTTCTATGGTCCCTGGAAACAACCACATCTTTTAGATGATGTGAGTTTGTATGAATCAGGGTTGGGGGCCCATGTGTAAGCCCCTGTGATGTGATTCTTAAAGTGTGTGTATGTGTGTTTCCTCAGGAGATTTTCCCCCCTTACACAGCACAAGTCAACTGTGAACTTTCTAAACACTTCTCATCACCACTGCCCACTGATTATACATTACCTGATTGTTTCCTCAACTCAGCCATTCCTCAAGTTTCATTAATATTCATTTTCCTCAGATGAAGATGCTGCTGAGAAAAATGGCCCAAGCCCTTGTCCTCCTAAGTGGAAAAGCCAAACTTAGAACCTAGGGGGCTTCCAGTGTTTCTGGTCTGCACACCTCACCTGAACTGATCACTCATCCTTGAAATCCTAGTCATGAAACAAGGGGTCCCTGCATCTATGTTTATACCTGGAGGTACTATAAACTCGAGGTCCAGACTGTGCCCATCATTATAAGGTTGGCACAGTGGTCCCAAAACCAGGGCAAGCAAAGTGGATTAACAGCTAACTTTGGCACAGTCATTATTGTGAAAGGCACCTCGGGGTTTGCATCCCCTGGTGAACTCACAGATTGTTAGAGTTTTGCGGCCTTGTGTAGACAATGTTGGTCCTATCTCTTGGTGCTAGTGTCATGCTTAAACAAGGAATAAAGCAGATTATCATCAGGGAGATATTTCATTTTACTGGATGATATTACCACAAGCCCTACATTGATTAAACCTGGTAACACACACTCTAGGGAATGTGTCAAATAGATCTCACATTCGATTTCGATAGTTAGCCTCATGACTATGAGTCGTTGTAATCTCCTAAAGCGCTGGGTCACAGACAGTCAGCATTCACCCTTGGTTCCTCTCCATAATGAACTGTCCCATTAAATGTATCACTTCTCTCATTGTGGACAGCCACTGTCTCAGTGGACATGCAGATATTGTTTGGAAAGTGAAGACTGGGAAAAAATATCACATGATTGATAATAGATATTTGTAAAGGCAGGATTGAATTCAGTCCTCTAATAGAGCTTGCTTTTAATCAAGAACAAAATCTCACAGAAAACTTGTTCATTTCAATAGCTGCAACTTTGCATCCTGGGGAGGGAGTGATCTAGGAAGAAATCCTGGGCTGATTTAGCAGATGCTCCAAACAAGCAGGAGGGATGTTCATCTCTGTCATTTAAAGCTGGAATGCATTTTAGTGTTTCTTTTTTCCCCACTGTTTAGGTTATTATTAGATCACTTGTTAAAATGCAGAGGCTCTCTTTCACTTCTTTCCTGCTCCTCTCGTTTGTTCTCCTTCATCCAGCAAAGAGGATGATTCAACTGCAGCTTAGTCCATAGTTACTTACCCCTTCATGCATACACTTCACCCCTTGTCCCTATCAAAAAAAAAAAAAAAGCTGAGTGACTGGTGAGTAGCCTCACCTGTGTCCTAAGAGCTACTCTGTCCCTCTAGCTCCCCAGGAAAACCTGGTGGAGGAACTGTGCTTTCTATAATCAGCTGTCCCACTAAACAGATGGCCCCTGTGAGTATGGGCAGCTACTGGCTCAGTGGGCATGTACACACTGTATAGAAAACGAATATTGATAGAAAAATACTATATTATTCATAATAGCTATTTTTAAATGGTAGGAATTCAATAATATAAAATCTTGTGCATTTGATTTTCTCTAAGACAAGTAATTAGTGAATCAATAGAATAGCATACTTTGCCCAGGATTGATTTCAGTCCTCTAACAGAGTTTACTTTAAATCAAGTGCAAAGTCTCATAGAAAACATGATGAACAGAGTAGCAGCAACTGTGGATCTCGGAGGAAGAGTGATCTGGGAAAAATCAGGAGACAGTGGCGATTTAGCAGGGACTCAAATGGTGGGCTGCCGTCTATGGGGTCTCACAGAGTCTGACATACTGAAGTGACTTAGCAGCAGCAGCAGCAAACGAGCAGGAGGAGTCATGGGTCTCTTTCATTGAAGAGTACACACATTTTAGAGTTTTCCATTTTTTAGATTGAATATTTCATGTTGATTAGATTCCTCTAGCTAGAAAGCCAAAGATGTGTTTTCATTTCCTTCCTCCTCTCCTTTACTTTCCTTCCTCCTCCAAGAGGATGGAGGAACACACGTTCAGTCCATGCTTATTAACCTCCCACATCCATACACACCACCCCATGTCCACACAAAGAGAAAAAATCCTGCATGATTCCTCAGCCTCCTCTCTAGCATTCTAACAGCTACTCTGTGTCCCCTAGGTTTCACTGAGGACCTGCCAGTCAACCCAACTTGTGACAGGACCAAAGAGACTCCATGTGTCTCCAAGGAAAGTTCTGTTTTTTGTTGTTTTTTTTTTTCCTGGTCTGAGATAGAAATACTGTTTCATTTCTTTTGAGTAGAATTAGGTTATGAGTCT